>NC_090421.1:15593057-15778422 GCF_036365525.1 Heterodontus francisci | reverse complement strand
TACTCCCCACTCCCCATCCCCCCCCCACTCCCCACTCCCCATCCCCCCCACTCCCCACTCCCCATCCCCCCCCCACTCCCCACTCCCCATCCCCCCCCACTCCCCACTCCCCATCCCCCCCCCAATCCCCACTCCCCCCCCCAATCCCCACTCCCCATCCCCCCCCCCACTCCCCATCCCCCCCCCCACTCCCCACTCCCCACTCCCCCCCCCCACTCCCCACTCCCCATCCCCCCCCACCCATTCCCCACTCCCCATCCCCCCCCCACCCATTCCCCACTCCCCATCCCCCCCCCACCCATTCCCCACTCCCCATTCCCCCCCCCCCCATTCCCCCACTCCCCATCCCCCCCCCACCCATTCCCCACTCCCCATCCCCCCCCCACCCATTCCCCACTCCCCATTCCCCCCCCCATTCCCCCCCCATTCCCACTCCCCATTCCCCCCCCCATTCCCCACTCCCCATTTCCCCCCCATTCCCCACTCCCATCCCCCCCACCCATTCCCCACTCCCCATCCCCCCCCCCACCCATTCCCCACTCCCCATCCCCCCCCCCACCCATTCCCCACTCCCCCCCCCCATTCCCACTCCCCATCCCCCCCCACCCATTCCCCACTCCCCATCCCCCCCCACCCATTCCCCACTCCCCATTCCCCCCCCCATTCCCCCCCCATTCCCCACTCCCCATTCCCCCCCCCATTCCCCCCCCCATTCCCCACTCCCCATTTCCCCCCCATTCCCCACTCCCCATCCCCCCCCACCCATTCCCCATCCCCCCCCACCCATTCCCCACTCCCCATCCCCCCCCACCCATTCCCCACTCCCCATCCCCCCCCCACCCATTCCCCACTCCCCATCCCCCCCCCACCCATTCCCCACTCCCCATCCCCCCCCCACCCATTCCCCACTCCCCATCCCCCCCCACCCATTCCCCACTCCCCATCCCCCCCCACCCATTCCCCACTCCCATCCCCCCCCCACCCATTCCCCACTCCCCATCCCCCCCCACCCATTCCCACTCCCCATCCCCCCCCCACCCATTCCCCACTCCCCATCCCCCCCCCACCCATTCCCACTCCCCATCCCCCCCCCACCCATTCCCCACTCCCCATCCCCCCCACCAATTCCCCACTCCCCACCCCCCCCCACCCATTCCCCACTCCCCATCCCCCCCCACCAATTCCCCACTCCCCACCCCCCCCACCAATTCCCCACTCCCCATCCCCCCCCACCAATTCCCCACTCCCCATCCCCACTCCCCATCCCCCCCCACCAATTCCCCACTCCCATCCCCCCCACCAATTCCCCACTCCCCATCCCCCCCCCCATTCCCCACTCCCCATCCCCCCCCACCAATTCCCCACTCCCCATCCCCCCCCCCATTCCCCATCCCCCCCCCATTCCCCACTCCCCATCCCCCCCCATTCCCCACTCCCCATCCCCCCCATTCCCATCCCCCCCATTCCCCACTCCCCATCCCCCCCCATTCCCCACTCCCCATCCCCCCCCATTCCCCACTCCCCATCCCCCCCCCATTCCCCACTCCCCATCCCCCCCCCATCCCCCCCCATTCCCCATCCCCCCCCATTCCCCACTCCCCATCCCCCCCCATTCCCCATCCCCCCCCCATTCCCCACTCCCCATCCCCCCCCATTCCCCATCCCCCCCATTCCCCATCCCCCCCCCATTCCCCACTCCCCATCCCCCCCATCCCCTCCCCCCCCATTCCCCACTCCCCATCCCCCTCCCCCCCCATTCCCCACTCCCCATCCCCCTCCCCCCCCATTCCCCACTCCCCATCCCCCTCCCCCCCCCCATTCCCCACTCCCCATCCCCCCCCATTCCCCACTCCCCCATCCCCCCCCATTCCCCACTCCCCATCCCCCCCCCATTCCCCACTCCCCATCCCCCCCCATTCCCCACTCCCCATCCCCCCCCATTCCCCACTCCCCCCCCATTCCCCACTCCCCATCCCCCATTCACACTCTCCCCCCATTCCCCACTCTCCAGCTCTTCCCCCCCATTCCCCACTCTCCAGAACTCCCTGCCATTCCCCATCTCCCCCCCATTCCCCACTCTCCATCTTACCCGCCCCCATTCCCCACTCTCCATCTTCCCCCCCCATTCCCCACTCTCCATCTTCCCCCCCCCATTCCCCACTCTCCATCTTCCCCCCCCATTCCCACTCTCCATCTTCCCCCCCCCATTCCCCACTCTCCATCTTCCCCCCCCCCACCCCATTCCCCACTCTCCATCTTCCCCCCCCCCCATTCCCCACTCTCCATCTTCCCCCCCCCCATACCCCACTCTCCATCTTCCCCCCCCCCATACCCCACTCTCCATCTTCCCCCCCCCCCATTCCCCACTCTCCATCTTCCCCCCCCCCCATTCCCCACTCTCCATCTTCCCCCCCCCATTCCCCACTCTCCATCTTCCCCCCCCATTCCCCACTCTCCATCTTCCCCCCCCATTCCCCACTCTCCATCTTCTCCCCCCCCCATTCCCCACTCTCCATCTTCCCCCCCCCCATTCCCCACTCTCCATCTTCCCCCCCCCATTCCCCACTCTCCATCTTCCCCCCCCCCATTCCCCACTCTCCATCTTCCCCCCCCCATTCCCCACTCTCCATCTTCCCCCCCCCCCATTCCCCACTCTCCATCTTCCCCCCCCCCATTCCCCACTCTCCATCTTCCCCCCCCCCATTCCCCACTCTCCATCTTCCCCCCCCCATTCCCCACTCTCCATCTTCCCCCCCCCCATTCCCCACTCTCCATCTTCCTCCATTCCCCACTCTCCCCCCCCCATATTCCCCACTCTCCCCCCCCCATATTCCCCACTCTCCCCCCCCCATATTCCCCACTCTCTCCCCCCCCATATTCCCCACTCTCTCCCCCCCCCATATTCCCACTCTCCCCCCCCCCATATTCCCCACTCTCCCCCCCCCATATTCCCCACTCTCCCCCCCCATTCCCCACTCTCCATCTTTTCCCCCCCATTCCCCACTCTCCCCCCCCATTCCCCACTCTCCCCCCCCCATTCCCCACTCTCCCCCCCCCCCATTCCCCACTCTCCCCCCCCCCCATTCCCACTCTCCCCCCCCCCATATTCCCCACTCTCCCCCCCATTCCCCACTCTCCCCCCCCATTCCCCACTCTCCATCTTTTCCCCCCCCATTCCCCACTCTCCCCCCCATTCCCCACTCTCCCCCCCCCCCCCATTCCCCACTCTCCCCCCCCCCCCATTCCCCACTCTCCCCCCACCCCACATTCCCACTCTCCCCCCACCCCACATTCCCCACTCTCCCCCCACCCCACATTCCCATCTCCCCCCCCCCCCATTCCCCACTCCCCCCCCCCCCCCATTCCCCCCCCCCATTCCCCACTCCCCCCCCCCCATTCCCACTCCCCCCCCCCCCATTCCCCACTACTCCCCCCCCCATTCCCCATCTCCCCCCCATTCCCCATCTCCCCCCCCAATTCCCCATCTCCCCCCCCCCATTCCCCATCTCCCCCCCCCCATTCCCCATCTCCCCCCCCCCATTCCCCATCTCCCCCCCCCCATTCCCCATCTCCCCCCCCCATTCCCATCTCCCCCCCCCATTCCCCATCTCCCCCCCCCCATTCCCCATCTCCCCCCCCCATTCCCCATCTCCCCCCCATTCCCCATCTCCCCCCCCCCCCACTCCCCATCTCCCCCCCACTCCCCATCTCCCCCCCACTCCCCATCTCCCCCCCCCCATTCCCCACTCTCCATCTCCCCCCCCCCATTCTCCATCTCCCCCCCCCATCCCCACTCTCCATCTCCCCCCCCCCATTCCCCACTCTCCATCTCCCCCCCCCCATTCCCCACTCTCCATCTCTCCCCCCCCCCATTCCCACTCTCCATCTCCCCCCCCCCCATTCCCCACTCTCCATCTCCCCCCCCCCATTCCCCACTCTCCATCTCCCCCCCCCATTCCCCACTCTCCATCTCCCCCCCCCCATTCCCCACACTCCATCTCCCCCCCCCATTCCCCACTCTCCATCTCCCCCCCCCCATTCCCCACTCTCCATCTCCCCCCCCCCATTCCCACTCTCCATCTCCCCCCCCCATTTCCCACTCTCCATCTACCCCCCCCCATTCCCCACTCTCCATCTTCCCCCCCCATTCCCCATCTCCCCCCCCCATTCCCCACTCTCCATCTCCCCCCCCCATTCCCCACTCTCCATCTCCCCCCCCCATTCCCCACTCTCCATCTCCCCCCCCCCATTCCCCACTCTCCATCTCCCCCCCCCGCCATTCCCCACTCTCCATCTCCCCCCCCCCCCATTCCCCACTCTCCATCTCCCCCCCCCATTCCCCACTCTCCATCTCCCCCCCCCATTCCCCACTCTCCATCTCCCCCCCCCATTCCCCACTCTCCATCTCCCCCCCGCCATTCCCCACTCTCCATCTCCCCCCCCCATTCCCCACTCTCCATCTCCCCCCCCCCAATCCCCACTCTCCATCTCCACCCCCCCCATTCCCCACTCTCCATCTCCATCTCCCCCCCCCCATTCCCCACTCTCCATCTCCCCCCCCCCCATTCCCCACTCTCCATCTCCCCCCCCCATTTCCCACTCTCCATCTTCCCCCCCCCATTCCCCACTCTCCATCTTCCCCCCCCCATTCCCCACTCTCCATCTTCCCCCCCCATTCCCATCTCCCCCCCATTCCCCACTCTCCATCTCCCCCCCCATTCCCCACTCTCCATCTTTCCCCCCCCCATTCTCCACTCTCCATCTCCCCCCCCCATTCCCCATCTCCCCCCCCCCCATTCCCCATCTCCCCCCCCATATTCCCCACTCTCCACCCCCCCCATTCCCCACTCTCCACCCCCCATTCCCCCACTCTCCACCCCCCCATTCCCCACTCTCCACCCCCCCATTCCCCACTCTCCACCCCCCCATTCCCACTCTCCACCCCCCCATTCCCCACTCTCCATCTTTCCCCCCCCCATTCCCCACTCTCCATCTTCCCCCCCCCCCATTCCCCACTCTCCATCTTTCCCCCCCCCATTCCCCACTCTCCATCTCCCCCCCCCCCCATTCCCCACTCTCCCCCCCCCATTCCCCACTCTCCCCCCCCCCCATTCCCCACTCTCCCCCCCCCCCATTCCCCACTCTCCCCCCCCCCATTCCCCACTCCCCATACCCCCCCCATTCCCCACTCCCCATCCCCCCCCATTCCCCACTCCCCACTCCCCACTCCCCATCCCCCATTCCCCACTCCCCACTCCCCATCCCCCATTCACACTCTCCCCCTATTCCCCACTCTCTAGCTCTTCCTCCCCATTCCCCACTCTCCAGAACTCCCTGCCATTCCCCACCTCCCCCCCATTCCCCACCTCCCCCCCATTCCCCACTCTCCATCTTACCCGCCCCATTCCCCACTCTCCATCTTCCCCCCCCCATTCCCCACTCTCCATCTTCCCCCCCCATTCCCCACTCTCCATCTTCCCCCCCCCATTCCCCACTCTCCATCTTCCCCCCCCCATTCCCACTCTCCATCTTCCCCCCCCCATTCCCCACTCTCCATCTTCCCCCCCCCATTCCCCACTCTCCATCTTCCCCCCCCCCATTCCCCACTCTCCCCCCCCCATTCCCCACTCTCCCCCCCCCCCATTCCCCACTCTCCCCCCCCCCATTCCCCACTCTCCCCCCCCCATTCCCCACTCTCCCCCCCCCATTCCCCACTCTCCCCCCCCCCCATTCCCCACTCTCCCCCCCCCCCATTCCCACTCTCCCCCCCCCCATTCCCCACTCTCCCCCCCCATTCCCCACTCTCCCCCCCCCCCATTCCCCATCTCCCCCCCATTCCCCATCTCCCCCCCTATATTCCCCATCTCCCCCCCTATATTCCCCATCTCCCCCCCCCATTCCCCATCTCCCCCCCCCCCATTCCCCATCTCTCCCCCCCCATTCCCCACTCTCCATCTCCCCCCCCCATTCCCCACTCTCCATCTCCCCCCCCCATTCCCCACTCTCCATCTCCCCCCCCCCCATTCCCCACTCTCCATCTCCCCCCCCCCCCCCCATTCCCCACTCTCCATCTCCCCCCCCCATTCCCCACTCTCCATCTCCCCCCCCATTCCCCACTCTCCATCTCCCCCCCCCCATTCCCCACTCTCCATCTCCCCCCCCCCATTCCCCATCTCCCCCCCCATTCCCCACTCTCCATCTCCCCCCCCCCCATTCCCCACTCTCCATCTCCCCCCCCCATTCCCCACTCTCCATCTCCCCCCCCCATTCCCCACTCTCCATCTCCCCCCCCCCCATTTCCCCACTCTCCATCTCCCCCCCCCCCATTCCCCACTCTCCATCTCCCCCCCCCCCATTCCCCACTCTCCATCTCCCCCCCCCCCATTCCCCACTCTCCATCTCCCCCCCCCCATTCCCCACTCTCCATCTCCCCCCCCCTTTCCCCACTCTCCATCTCCCCCCCCCATTCCCCACTCTCCATCTCCCCCCCCCATTCCCCACTCTCCATCTCCCCCCCCCCATTCCCCACTCTCCATCTCCCCCCCCATTCCCCACTCTCCATCTCCCCCCCCATTCCCCACTCTCCATCTCCCCCCCCCCATTCCCCACTCTCCATCTCCCCCCCCCATTCCCCACTCTCCATCTCCCCCCCCCCCATTCCCCACTCTCCATCTCCCCCCCCCCCCATTCCCCACTCTCCATCTCCCCCCCCCCATTCCCCACTCTCCATCTCCCCCCCCCCCCATTCCCCCACTCTCCATCTCCCCCCCCCCATTCCCCACTCTCCATCTCCCCCCCCCCATTCCCCACTCTCCCCCCCCCCATTCCCCACTCTCCCCCCCCCATTCCCATCTCCCCCCTCCATTCCCATCTCCCCCCCCATTCCCCATCTCCCCCCTCCATTCCCCATCTCCCCCCCCCCATTCCCCATCTCCCCCCTCCCCATTCCCCATCTCCCCCCCCCATTCCCCATCTCCCCCCCCCCATTCCCATCTCCCCCCCCCATTCCCCATCTCCCCCCCCCATTCCCCATCTCCCCCCCCCCATTCCCCCACTCTCCATCTCCCCCCCCCATTCCCACTCTCCATCTCCCCCCCCCCATTCCCCACTCTCCATCTCCCCCCCCCATTCCCCACTCTCCATCTCCCCCCCCCATTCCCCACTCTCCATCTCCCCCCCCCATTCCCACTCTCCATCTCCCCCCCCCATTCCCCACTCTCCATCTCCCCCCCCCCATTCCCCACTCTCCATCTCCCCCCCCCATTCCCCACTCTCCATCTCCCCCCCCCCATTCCCCACTCTCCATCTCCCCCCCCCATTCCCCACTCTCCATCTCCCCCCCCCCATTCCCCACTCTCCATCTCCCCCCCCCCCATTCCCCACTCTCCATCTCCCCCCCCCCCCATTCCCCACTCTCCATCTCTCCCCCCCCCCATTCCCCACTCTCCATCTCCCCCCCCCCATTCCCCACTCTCCATCTCCCCCCCCCCCCATTCCCCACTCTCCATCTCCCCCCCCCGACTAATCAGTGACTGGAAGCTGTACAAGGGTCCTGACTAATCAGTGACTGGGACAGTATTCAAGACAGCCAGTATCAGGGTTTAGAATACTTCCTGAATCCTTGGACCTTAGCTCCCCTGGGATAGAATATCTTTAAGGCGTCTGCATTCAGCTCTGACACTTACCATGAGGAAGAACTGCAGGTTGAGACTGTTGCTGCTGCTGGTGTGGTTGCTGTGTTGGTGGTGTCTGCTGTTGTTGTGGAATGGATTGTGCTATGGAATCCCCCGAACCCTGGTTCACAGTCCCCTGTTGAACTGTAGCAGGTGGCACCGGCTGCACTGAGGCAGGAATGATTGCTGGCTGCTGACTGGCCTGGGGACCGGACGGGAGCTGATGCTGCTGTTGCTGCTGTTGATGCATTTGTTGAAAGTGCTGTTGCCGTGCTCTCATCTCAGCATACTTCAGCTGCTCCATGTGGAAGGCCTGTCTGTCTGAGAGAAGCTGTTGTCTTTGGTACTCCAACTGTTATGTTTACAACATAATGAAACAAGTAATCAGAATAAATGATGGACACACATCCAACTGACCTGATGAAGAGACTCTTTTAATTACTGCTCTGAACTAAAACCGCTGGTCACAGCTACTTACTGCCTCTCTCTCTCTGTCCATAATGGTCTCAAGTTCTTCAAAATGTCGGAGTTTGATTTCAAGTTTCTTCATCTGTGTTTCAACAAGCAGTGCCACCAGTGATTTGATTTTCCGCTCCTCCACTGCAGCAAGGTGCTGTGAAAGAAGCAGAATTCAGTTACATGATACTTCCCTGCCCCAACACCACAGGAACAAGTAAACTGCAGCAGTTCACAAAGGCCGACCACCACTTTCTCAGGGCAAGTAGGAATGGGCAAAAACCACGGCCTGGCCAGCCACGCCCAAATTCTGAGAACTAATAAAAAAATCCATCACCCCTGGCGCAAGTCAGGACTGTGATGTATAAACCCCAATTAACTGGAAGACTGCAGCTCCAGCAACACTCAAGAAGATAGACACCATCCCAAACAAAGCAGTCCACTTGATTGCAACACCATCCATAAACATTCATGCTCTCCTCCACCAGTGTGGTGACAGCAGTGTGTACCATTTTCAAGATGCATGGCAACAACTCGGCAAGGCTCCTTCAACAGCACCTTCCAAACCCTGCACCTCGATTGCATAGAAGAAGGGCAGCAGGCACAATGGAACATCAACACCACCAAGACACACACCATCCTGACTCGGAAATACATTGCCGTTCCTTCACTATCGCTGGGTTAAAATACTGGAATATGCTTCCGACCAGCACTGTGCTGTACCTACACTATATAAACTGCAGCGGTTCGAGAAGGCAGCTCAGCACCACCTACTAAAGGTGGGGTGGCACAGTGGTGCAGTGGTTAGCACTGCAGCCTCACAGCTCCAGTGACCCGGGTTCAGTTCTGGGTACTGCCTGTGCGGAGGTTGCAAGTTCTCCCTGTGTCTGTGTGGGTTTCCGCCGGGTGCTCCGGTTTCCTCCCACATCAAAAGACTTGCAAGTTGAAAGGTAAATTGGCCATTGTAAATTGCCCCTAGTATAGGTAGGTGGTAGGAGAATGGTGGAGATGTGGTAGGAATATAGGATTAATGTAGGATTACTATAAATAGGTGGTTGTTGGTCGGCACAAACTCAGTGGGCCGAAGGGCCTGTTTCAGGGCTGTATCTCTCTATGACTCGATGACGAAAGGCAAAAAGGCAACAGCATTAACTACTGGCCTTGTCGACGATTTTAAAATCCTGTGAATGAATCAAACAGAAAAAACACTTCAAACCAACGATATTGGTCCTCAACGCACCCTCTCCCACCGTCCCATTTAATACAGTCTAACCCAAGATCTCACTCAATCACACCCTATCCCATTTAACACACACTATACCCCCTCGATATCCTGATCACACCCTATCCCATTTAATACACACTATACCCCCTCGATATCCTGATCACACACTGTCCCATTTAATACACACTATACCCCCTCGATATCCTGATCACACACTGTCCCATTTAATACACACTATACCCCCTCGATATCCTGATCACACACTGTCCCATTTAATACACACTATACCCCCTCGATATCCTGATCACACACTGTCCCATTTAATACACACTATACCCCCTCGATATCCTGATCACACACTGTCCCATTTAATACACACTATACCCCCTCGATATCCTGATCACACACTGTCCCATTTAATACACACTATACCCCCTCGATATCCTGATCACACCCTGTCCCATTTAATACACACTATACCCCCTCAATATCCTGATCACACACTGTCCCATTTAATACACACTATACCCCCTCAATATCCTGATCACACACTGTCCCATTTAATACACACTATACCCCCTCGATATCCTGATCACACCCTATCCCATTTAATACACACTATACCCCCTCGATATCCTGATCACACACTGTCCCATTTAATACACACTATACCCCCTCGATATCCTGATCACACACTGTCCCATTTAATACACACTATACCCCCTCGATATCCTGATCACACCCTATCCCATTTAATACACACTATACCCCCTCGATCTCCTGATCACACACTGTCCCATTTAATACACACTATACCCCCTCGATATCCTGATCACACACTGTCCCATTTAATACACACTATACCCCCTCGATATCCTGATCACACACTGTCCCATTTAATACACACTATACCCCCTCGATATCCTGATCACACCCTATCCCATTTAATACACACTATACCCCCTCGATCTCCTGATCACACACTGTCCCATTTAATACACACTATACCCCCTCGATATCCTGATCACACACTGTCCCATTTAATACACACTATACCCCCTCGATATCCTGATCACACACTGTCCCATTTAATACACACTATACCCCCTCGATATCCTGATCACACACTGTCCCATTTAACACACACTATACCCCCTCGATATCCTGATCACACACTGTCCCATTTAATACACACTATACCCCCTCGATATCCTGATCACACACTGTCCCATTTAATACACACTATACCCCCTCGATATCCTGATCACACCCTATCCCATTTAATACACACTATACCCCCTCGATATCCTGATCACACACTGTCCCATTTAATACACACTATACCCCCTCGATATCCTGATCACACCCTATCCCATTTAACACACACTATACCCCCTCGATCTCCTGATCACACACTGTCCCATTTAATACACACTATACCCCCTCGATATCCTGATCACACACTGTCCCATTTAATACACACTATACCCCCTCGATATCCTGATCACACACTGTCCCATTTAATACACACTATACCCCCTCGATTTCCTGATCACACACTGTCCCATTTAATACACACTATACCCCCTCGATATCCTGATCACACCCTGTCCCATTTAATACACACTATACCCCCTCGATATCCTGATCACACACTGTCCCATTTAATACACACTATACCCCCTTGATCTCCTGATCACACCCTATCCCATTTAATACACACTATACCCCCTCGATATCCTGATCGCACCCTGTCCCATTTAATACACACTATACCCCCTCGATATCCTGATCACACACTGTCCCATTTAACACACACTATACCCCCTCGATATCCTGATCACACCCTATCCCATTTAACACACACTATACCCCCTCGATATCCTGATCACACACTGTCCCATTTAATACACACTATACCCCCTCGATATCCTGATCACACACTGTCCCATTTAATACACACTATACCCCCTCGATATCCTGATCACACACTGTCCCATTTAATACACACTATACCCCCTCGATATCCTGATCACACACTGTCCCATTTAATACACACAATCCCCCCTCGATATCCTGATCACACCCTATCCCATTTAATACACACTATACCCCCTCGATATCCTGATCACACACTGTCCCATTTAATACACTCTATACCCCCTCGATATCCTGATCACACACTGTCCCATTTAATACACACTTTTCCCCCTCGATATCCTGATCACACACTGTCCCATTTAACACACACTTTTCCCCCTCGATATCCTGATCACACCCTGTCCCATTTAATACACACTATACCCCCTCAATATCCTGATCACACACTGTCCCATTTAATACACACTATACCCCCTCGATATCCTGATCACACACTGTCCCATTTAATACACACTATACCCCCTCGATATCCTGATCACACACTGTCCCATTTAATACACACTATACCCCCTCGATATCCTGATCACACCCTGTCCCATTTAATACACACTATACCCCCTCGATATCCTGATCACACACTGTCCCATTTAATACACACTATACCCCCTCGATATCCTGATCACACCCTGTCCCATTTAATACACACTATACCCCCTATATATCCTGATCACACACTGTCCCATTTAATACACACTATACCCCCTCGATATCCTGATCACACCCTGTCCCATTTAACACACACTTTTCCCCCTCGATATCCTGATCACACCCTGTCTCATTTAACACACACTATACCCCCTCGATATCCTGATCACACACTGTCCCATTTAACACACACTATACCCCCTCGATATCCTGATCACACACTATCCCATTTAATACACACTATACCCCCTCGATATCCTGATCACACACTGTCCCATTTAATACACACTATACCCCCTCGATATCCTGATCACACACTGTCCCATTTAATACACACTATACCCCCTCGATATCCTGATCACACACTGTCCCATTTAACACACACTATACCCCCTCGATATCCTGATCACACACTGTCCCATTTAATACACACTATACCCCCTCGATATCCTGATCACACACTGTCCCATTTAATACACACTATACCCCCTCGATATCCTGATCACGCACTGTCCCATTTAATACACACTATACCCCCTCGATATCCTGATCACACCCTGTCCCATTTAATACACACTATACCCCCTCGATATCCTGATCACACACTGTCCCATTTAATACACACTATACCCCCTCGATATCCTGATCACACCCTGTCCCATTTAATACACACTATACCCCCTCGATATCCTGATCACACCCTGTCCCATTTAATACACACTATACCCCCTCGATATCCTGATCACACCCTGTCCCATTTAATACACACTATACCCCCTCGATATCCTGATCACACACTGTCCCATTTAATACACACTATACCCCCTCGATATCCTGATCACACCCTGTCCCATTTAATACACACTATACCCCCTCGATATCCTGATCACACCCTGTCCCATTTAATACACACTATACCCCCTCGATATCCTGATCACACACTGTCCCATTTAATACACACTATACCCCCTCGATATCCTGATCACACACTGTCCCATTTAATACACACTATACCCCCTCGATATCCTGATCACACACTGTCCCATTTAATACACACTATACCCCCTCGATATCCTGATCACACACTGTCCCATTTAATACACACTATACCCACTCGATATCCTGATCACACACTGTCCCATTTAATACACACTATACCCCCTCGATATCCTGATCACACCCTGTCCCATTTAATACACACTATACCCCCTCGATATCCTGATCACACACTGTCCCATTTAATACACACTATACCCCCTCGATATCCTGATCACACACTGTCCCATTTAATACACACTATACCCCCTCGATATCCTGATCACACACTGCCCCATTTAATACACACTATACCCCCTCGATATCCTGATCACACACTGCCCCATTTAATACACACTATACCCCCTCGATATCCTGATCACACACTGTCCCATTTAATACACACTATACCCCCTCGATATCCTGATCACACCCTGTCCCATTTAATACACACTATACCCCCTCGATATCCTGATCACACACTGTCCCATTTAACACACACTATACCCCCTCGATATCCTGATCACACCCTGTCCCATTTAATACACACTATACCCCCTCGATATCCTGATCACACACTGTCCCATTTAATACACACTATACCCCCTCGATATCCTGATCACACACTGTCCCATTTAATACACACTATACCCCCTCGATATCCTGATCACACACTGTCCCATTTAATACACACTATACCCCCTCGACATCCTGATCACACCCTGTCCCATTTAATACACACTATACCCCCTCGATATCCTGATCACACACTGTCCCATTTAATACACACTATACCCCCTCGATATCCTGATCACACACTGTCCCATTTAATACACACTATACCCCCTCGATATCCTGATCACACACTGTCCCATTTAATACACACTATACCCCCTCGATATCCTGATCACACACTGTCCCATTTAATACACACTATACCCCCTCGATATCCTGATCACACACTGTCCCATTTAATACACACTATACCCCCTCGATATCCTGATCACACACTGTCCCATTTAATACACACTATACCCCCTCGATATCCTGATCACACACTGTCCCATTTAACACACACTATACCCCCTCGATATCCTGATCACACCCTGTCCCATTTAATACACACTATACCCCCTCGATCTCCTGATCACACCCTGTCCCATTTAATACACACTATACCCCCTCGATCTCCTGATCACACACTGTCCCATTTAACACACACTATACCCCCTCGATCTCCTGATCACACACTGTCCCATTTAATACACACTATACCCCCTCGATATCCTGATCACACACTGTCCCATTTAATACACACTATACCCCCTCGATATCTGATCACACCCTGTCCCATTTAATACACACTATACCCCCTCGATATCCTGATCACACACTGTCCCATTTAATACACACTATACCCCCTCGATCTCCTGATCACACACTGTCCCATTTAACACACACTATACCCCCTCGATATCCTGATCACACACTGTCCCATTTAATACACACTATACCCCCTCGATATCCTGATCACACACTGTCCCATTTAATACACACTATACCCCCTCGATATCCTGATCACACACTGTCCCATTTAACACACACTATACCCCCTCGATATCCTGATCACACCCTGTCCCATTTAATACACACTATACCCCCTCGATATCCTGATCACACACTGTCCCATTTAATACACACTATACCCCCTCGATATCCTGATCACACACTGTCCCATTTAACACACACTATACCCCCTCGATATCCTGATCACACACTGTCCCATTTAACACACACTATACCCCCTCGATATCCTGATCACACACTGTCCCATTTAACACACACTATACCCCCTCGATATCCTGATCACACACTGTCCCATTTAATACACACTATACCCCCTCGATATCCTGATCACACACTGTCCCATTTAATACACACTATACCCCCTCGATATCCTGATCACACCCTGTCCCATTTAATACACACTATACCCCCTCGATATCCTGATCACACACTGTCCCATTTAACACACACTATACCCCCTCGATATCCTGATCACACACTGTCCCATTTAATACACACTATACCCCCTCGATATCCTGATCACACACTGTCCCATTTAATACACACTATACCCCCTCGATATCCTGATCACACCCTGTCCCATTTAATACACACTATACCCCCTCGATATCCTGATCACACTCTGTCCCATTTAATACACACTATACCCCCTCGATATCCTGATCACACACTGTCCCATTTAATACACACTATACCCCCTCGATATCCTGATCACACCCTGTCCCATTTAATACACACTATACCCCCTCGATATCCTGATCACACCCTGTCCCATTTAATACACACTATACCCCCTCGATATCCTGATCACACCCTATCCCATTTAATACACACTATACCCCCTCGATTTCCTGATCGCACCCTGTCCCAGTAACACAGATGATCCGTCGATCTCTTTCCCAACCACGCCCTCTCTCCTGTAACAAACATCTCTAGCATTTAAATTCTTACTACTTAGCTTGTGATTTCTCTTTTCATTCTTCATCCCAAAATGCATCACCTCACCCTTTTCTGTGTTGAATTTCATCTGCCCCTTGGCCACCCATTCCATCTGCCTGTCTGTCGTCTTGAACTATATTCCCATCTTCCTCACTGTTTACTACACTTCCAAGTTTTGTGTCATCTGCAAATTTCCAAATTTTGTCCTGTACCCACAAGGCCAAGTCATTAATCCATGTCAAAAACAGCAAGATCCTCATACTGAACTTTGGGGAACTCCACTGTCCACCTCCCTCCAGTCTGAAAAACAGTCAGTCACCACAACCTAGTTGATAAAACAGAGGGGATCCTGGGCTTTATCAACAGAGGCATTGAGTTGATAAGCCAGGCCGTTATTGCTAAACCTATATAAAACACTAGTTCAGCCACGGCATGCGGTAAGTCCATTGAGGTGAAGAAGGAGCTGCGGGACCCGAGAGAAGTCCTGTGAAAAGGTGCCCCGAACACCCAAAACATCCACGAACGGCCCCCCCGGCCGCAACTTCAAAGCGCCCGCGGGAGATGGCTCGGAGAGCATCTGCAGCGCACTGTCGGCAATGCTGCATGCCTTTATTTAAACCACTGCAAAAAAAAAAACCCTTAGCAAATGTAATCACCTCTAAGTCTGCCAAATGATGCTTCACCTCCCGAAGGACGTGGATGAGCTTTCCGGACGTCGATGGTGGGCACTGAGGAAATGGCTTATTTACCTGCACCAGATTCCACCCCCCCTCCCCCCCCTTCCACCCCCCCCCCCACCCCCCGTCCCCTTCCCTGCTCCACCCTCTCAGCTCACCCCCTCACAACCCCGTCCCAGCCCGCCCCCCCCTCGCACCATCTTCACCCCGCACCCCCTTCCCCTGCACCCCCCCCCACCCCCTCCCTCTACCCCTCCCCCTTGCATCCCCTCCTCCCACCGGCACCATCCTACACCTGTGTAGGGGCCCCAACAACCCCACTGCCTTGTGGGCGTCTCGGGAGAGACCAAGGCTAAGGGAGTAAACCCTAACAGAAAATCCGGAGCGGAACCCCGTAGGCGGTCATGTGTCACCTTTGGCATGTTTCCGGCAGTTCCTGCAGCCATACTGGTGCCAAACGTCGTGTCCTGCACTCCTTTGGACCCCACCAGAAAGGCCGAGAGGGGGGTTTTGACGACTGGGCAACTCTCAACCTCCATAAATTTGCCCAGGCATGCGCCATGGAGAGGTCACTCCATAGTTGCCTCACAGCGACTGAAACAACACGGAAGGCAGCAGTTACGGGTTATAAGTCCAGATAAATTGGCGTAGAAACTGGGCGCCACGGGTTGCCTTTGTCGGTGGGAGAGGTCATTGCACCTCACTGGACAGCTACCGCCCGCCTCAAACCGGGCAGCCCCCGGTCAATAAGGTTCTGTCCCGCCACAGTCTGCCTGCTTCAATGGGTGCTTGGAGCTCAGGGTCATTGCCCGAAAGGTGGACTGATACACCGCACCAAACAACATGAAAAAAGGAAAGAAGGTACCAGCCCTTCGCTTTGCAAGCTGGAACGTCAGAACTATGTGTCCTGGCCTGTCGGAAGACCTTACACAAATCAACGATTCTCGGAAGACCGCCATCATTAACAACGAGCTCAGTAGACTCAATGTGGACATTGCAGCACTTCAGGAGACTCGCCTCCCCGCGAGTGGCTCTCTAGCAGAGCAAGACTACACCTTCTTCTGGCAGGGCAGGGATCCTGAAGAACCAAGACAGCATGGAGTGGGCTTCGCCATCAGAAACTCCTTGCTCAGCATGATAGAGCCTCCCTCAAATGGCTCGGAACGCATACTGTCCATCCGACTGCTCACCACCTCTGGTCCAGTACACCTACTCAGCATCTATGCTCCAACACTCTGTTCCGCACCTGAAGCTAAAGACCAGTTCTATGAACAACTCCATAACATCATTAGCAGCATCCCCAACACCGAACACCTATTCCTGCTGGGGGACTTTAATGCCAGGGTTGGGGCCGACCATGACTCATGGCCCTCCTGCCTTGGGCGCTATGGCGTTGGAAGGATGAATGAGAACGGGCAGAGACTGCTTGAGTTGTGTACCTATCATAACCTCTGCATCACCAACTCGTTCTTTCACACTAAACCCTGTCACCAGGTTTCATGGAGGCACCCAAGATCACGTCGTTGGCACCAGCTAGACCTCATTGTCACAAGGCGAGCCGCCTTAAACAGTGTTCAAATCACACGCAGCTTCCACAGTGCGGACTGCGACACCGACCACTCCCTGGTGTGCAGCAAGGTTAGACTCAGACCAAAGAAGTTGCATCATTCCAAGCAGAAGGGCCACCCGCGCATCAACACGAGCAGAATTTCTCACCCACAGCTGTTACAAAAATTTCTAAATTCACTTGTAACAGCCCTTCAAAACACTCCCACAGGGGATGCTGAGACCAAGTGGGCCCACATCAGAGACGCCATCTATGAGTCAGCTTTGACCACCTACGGCAAAAGTGCGAAGAGAAATGCAGACTGGTTTCAATCTCATAATGAAGAGCTGGAACCTGTCATAGCCGCTAAGCGCATTGCACTTTTGAACTACAAGAAAGCCCCCAGCGATTTAACATCCGCAGCACTTAAAGCAGCCAGAAGTACTGCACAAAGAACGGCTAGGCGTTGCGCAAACGACTACTGGCAACACCTATGCAGTCATATTCAGCTGGCCTCAGACACCGGAAACATCAGAGGAATGTATGATGGCATGAAGAGAGCTCTTGGGCCAACCATCAAGAAGATCACCCCCCTCAAATCTAAATCGGGGGACATAATCACTGACCAACGCAAACAGATGGACCGCTGGGTTGAGCACTACCTAGAACTGTACTCCAGGGAGAATGCTGTCACTGAGACTGCCCTCAATGCAGCCCAGCCTCTACCAGTCATGGATGAGCTGGACATACAGCCAACCAAATCGGAACTCAGTGATGCCATTGATTCCCTAGCCAGCGGAAAAGCCCCTGGGAAGGACAGCATTACCCCTGAAATAATCAAGAGTGCCAAGCCTGCTATACTCTCAGCACTACATGAACTGCTATGCCTGTGCTGGGACGAGGGAGCAGTACCCCAGGACATGCGCGATGCCAACATCATCACCCTCTATAAAAACAAAGGTGACCGCGGTGACTGCAACAACTACCGTGGAATCTCCCTGCTCAGCATAGTGGGGAAAGTCTTTGCTCGAGTCGCTCTGAACAGGCTCCAGAAGCTGGCCGAGCGCGTCTACCCCGAGGCACAGTGTGGCTTTCGTGCAGAGAGATCGACTATTGACATGCTGTTCTCCCTTCGTCAGATACAGGAGAAATGCCGTGAACAACAGATGCCCCTCTACATTGCTTTCATTGATCTCACCAAAGCCTTTGACCTCGTCAGCAGACGTGGTCTCTTCAGACTACTAGAAAAGATCGGATGTCCACCAAAGCTACTAAGTATCATCACCTCATTCCATGACAATATGAAAGGCACAATTCAACATGGTGGCTCCTCATCAGAGCCCTTTCCTATCCTGAGTGGTGTGAAACAGGGCTGTGTTCTCGCACCCACACTTTTTTGGGATTTTCTTCTCCCTGCTGCTTTCACATGCGTTCAAATCCTCTGAAGAAGGAATTTTCCTCCACACAAGATCAGGGGGCAGGTTGTTCAACCTTGCCCGTCTAAGAGCGAAGTCCAAAGTACGGAAAGTCCTCATCAGAGAACTCCTCTTTGCTGACGATGCTGCTTTAACATCTCACACTGAAGAATGCCTGCAGAGTCTCATCGACAGGTTTGCGTCTGCCTGCAATGAATTTGGCCTAACCATCAGCCTCAAGAAAACGAACATCATGGGGCAGGATGTCAGAAATGCTCCATCCATCAATATTGGCGACCACGCTCTGGAAGTGGTTCAAGAGTTCACCTACCTAGGCTCAACTATCACCAGTAACCTGTCTCTAGATGCAGAAATCAACAAGCGCATGGGTAAGGCTTCCACTGCTATGTCCAGACTGGCCAAGAGAGTGTGGGAAAATGGCGCACTGACACGGAACACAAAAGTCCGAGTGTATCAGGCCTGTGTCCTCAGTACCTTGCTCTACGGCAGCGAGGCCTGGACAACGTATGCCAGCCAAGAGCGACGTCTCAATTCATTCCATCTTCGCTGCCTTCGGAGAATACTTGGCATCAGGTGGCAGGACTATATCTCCAACACAGAAGTCCTTGAAGCGGCCAACACCCCCAGCTTATACACACTACTGAGTCAGCGGCGCTTGAGATGGCTTGGCCATGTGAGCCGCATGGAAGATGGCAGGATCCCCAAAGACACATTGTACAGCGAGCTCGCCACTGGTATCAGACCCACCGGCCGTCCATGTCTCCGTTATAAAGACGTCTGCAAACGCGACATGAAATCGTGTGACATTGATCACAAGTCGTGGGAGTCAGTTGCCAGCATTCGCCAGAGCTGGCGGGCAGCCATAAAGACAGGGCTAAATTGTGGCGAGTCGAAGAGACTTAGTAGTTGGCAGGAAAAAAGACAGAGGCGCAAGGGGAGAGCCTACTGTGCAACAGCCCCAACAAACAAATTTCTCTGCAGCACCTGTGGAAGAGCCTGTCACTCCAGAATTGGCCTTTATAGCCACTCCAGGCGCTGCTTCACAAACCACTGACCACCTCCAGGCGCGTATCCATTGTCTCTCGAGATAAGGAGGCCCAAAAGGAGTTCAGCCCCAGCTGGAGTACTGTGTTCAATTCTGGGCACCACACTTTAGGAAGGACATGAAGGCTTTGGAGAGGGTGCAGAAGGAGAAAAATTGCCAGGTTATGGGGAAAGATCCGGGGAGTGGTCCTAAATGGACTGGTCTTCGAAGCAGCCACTGCATATTTGCTGTGCCAAATAACCTCCTTCTGTGCTGTTCTGATGATTAGATTAGAGATACAGCACTGAAACAGGCCCTTCGGCCCACTGAGTCTGTGCCGACCATCAACCACCCATTTATACTAACCCTACACTAATCCCATATTCTTACCAAACATCCCCACCTGTCCCTATATTTCCCTACCACCTACTAGTGACAATTTATAATGGCCAATTTACCTATTAACCTGCAAGTCTTTTGGCTTGTGGGAGGAAACCGGAGCACCCGGAGAAAACCCACGCAGACACAGGGAGAACTTGCAAACTCCACACAGGCAGTACCCAGAATCGAACCCGGGTCGCTGGAGCTGTGAGGCTGCAGTGCTAACCACTGCGCCACTGTATTCTACGGTTCTATCATGAATTCAGCGTAACTACAGTATAAACTCATCATGGAAACAGTATAAATACAGTATAAAGAGATTGTGGATTCACAGATCCTCTATATTCTAGACAGACTACGAGTCATTCAGCAACCACATGAGGAACAGACTGTGGATTCAAAGTCTAACGTTAACACTTAAGTTTAATTTGTATCAGAACCATGTGCCGCTGATCAATCAGTTTTCCTATCTGATGCTTACCTTTGCTTTGACTGCAGCTGCAGCCAGTGCAGCTGCTGCTGCTGTTGACAAATTCCCTTCACCAATATCCCTCTCCAGTTTAGTTTTCTTATCTGTTTCTGACTCTCCATCCTTCTTTGCTCCATCCTCCTGGAATTCTTTATTTTCTTTCTCCCTCTCTGTGTCTGCTGGAATTAACCACAAAAGGAAGAGGATTACTAAACATTGGGAATTCTTTTGATGCACCCCTGTATTCTTGTTGCAATTCTTCTGCTTTCAGTTTATCTCCTTTTTCCTCTCATGTCCATGAGACCACCTCTTGCTCCCTTGACCCCATTCCCACTAAAGTGCTTCCCTTCCTCGCCCCCATGCCAGCTGACATCGCAAATGGTTCCCTCACCTCAGGTATTTCCGACTCAATGTCAAAACCATTGTTATCTTATCCCTTCTCAAGAAAAACCCTTTCCTCCTGTCCTTGCAAACCACTGTCCTATCTCCCTTTCCTCTCCAATGCTCCTGAAGTGTCATTGCCTCGCAAATCCATGCCCATCTTTCCTGCAACTCCCATTTTTGAATCTCTCCCACTCGAAACAGCCCTAACCAAAGTCACAAGTGACAGCCTATGTGACTGTGATAAACTATCCCTCCTCGACCTTCTCAACCTCTCTGCAGTCTTTGACACAATTGCCCCAAGTGTCCTCTACCATTGCCTCTGCTCAGTTATCCAGCTGGGCGGGACTGTACGCACCTGGTTCCATTCTTATCTGTTCAGTCATAGCCAGAGTATCTCCAGCAATGGCTTGTCTTCTCACTCCAGCAGTGTTACCCCTTCAGTCCTGCAAGAATCCATTACTGGCCCCCTCCCATTTCTTATCTACATGCTGGCCCTTGGCGACATCATCCGCAGACACAGGGTCAGCTTCCGTATGTACACTGATGATACCCAACTCTTTCGCGCCACCACCTCTCTCAAACAAAAGCACAATGCTGCAGATTCTGGAAATCTAAAACAAAGACAGAAAACACTAGACATACTCAGGTCTGGCAACATGGGTGGAGACAGAAACTGAGTTAATGTTTCCGACTGATGACCTTTCATCCAGCATTTTCTGTTTTTATTTCCCTTGAAATCTCCTCTGTTTCTGTGCTGACAGACTGTCCGACATCCAGTCTTCAATCAACCACAATTTCCTCCAGTTAAACATCGCAAAGACTGAAATCGTGTAACTTGATAGTCTTCTGCCCATGTCACAAACTCTGTATTGCCAGTGATTCCATCCCCCTCTCTGGCCACTGGCTCAGGCTCAACCAGACTCCTCATAATCTTGGCATTCTATTTGACCCTGAGCTGAGTTTCCATCTCCACATCCTCTCTCCATAACAGAGACCACCTACTTCCACCTCTGTAACATCCCCCACCTCCACCCCTGCCTCAGCTCATCTGCTGCTGAAACCCTCATCCATGCCACTGTCATCTCCAGACTTGACTATTCCAATGCTCTCCGGGCTCCCAACTTCTATCCTACATGAACTTTAGCTCATCCAAAACTTTGCTGTCTGCATCCTAACTCATACCAAGTCACATTCATCCATCCATCACTCCTGTGCTTGCTGACTTACATTGGCTCCTGGTACCCTAATGCATCAAATTTACAAATCTCACCCTACTGTGTAAATCTCTTCATGGCCTTGCCCCTATCTCTGAAACCCTCTCTCAGCCCTACATCGCCACCCCCCACAAGTTTATGTTCTTCTGACTCTGTCCTTTTGTATATTCCCCACTTGCCCAACCATCGATGGCTATGTCTCCAGCTGTCTAGGCCCTAAACTCTGCAATTCCTTCACAAAAGCCCTCCACCTCCCTCTCCTTCTTTAAGGCCCTCCCTAAAACCCATCTCTTTGACCAAGATTTTAGTCAGCTGTCCTAGTATCTCCTAACTTGTCTTGGTGTCCATTTTATCTAATAACCTCTATTGTGGGATAGGAGCTGCTAACTTCTTTCACTGTGAATTGCATTCATTCTTCACCTAAGAACAAGACAGAAATTCTAGTGACCACTTTGTGATGTCTTCCTACGTTAAAGATGCTTTATAAATAGAAGATTTTGTTGTTGTTGGCTTAATTACCATAATATCCAATCTCATTACTCTCTTAATTACCCTCAGATATCACAACTCTTAACTTTTAGTTACCCTCAGAAACTCAATCTCATTACTGTTTCAATGACCCAGACACCCAAATTCATGACTGTATTAATTAGATTGAGATACCAAATCTAATTACTGTCTTATTTGACCTCAGATACCCATTACTGACTTAATCACATGAAGCCCAAACTCATTACTCTCAGTTACCTTCAGAATCCCAATCACATTACTGACTTAACTATCATGAGAACCCAAACTCATTGCCATCTTAATTTGCCTGAAAGCAGTCTCATTACCAACACATTTTGTGAGGTATCCAGTAACATTTCTGTCAGGGCTGATAGCATGGGTTAGATATAGGGTAGAGCTCCCTCTACACTGTCCCATCAAACACTCCCAGGACAGGTACAGTACGGGGTTAGATACGGAGTAAAGCTCCATCTACACTGTCCCCATCAAACACTCCCAGGACAGGTACAGCACTGGAAATGGGGCCTGAGGAATAAAGGCCCCCTCGACATAAAAAATATATAAAGGGGGCCTGAGGAATAAAGGCCCCCTCGACGTAAAAAATATATAAAAGGGGCCTGGGGTATAAAGGTCACCTTAAAAAAAAAACTGGGATTGGCTGCTCTCTGATTTGGGAGCCTGAGTGCATCAACGAGGTGCAGCTGACTGTGGCTGTGTGCACAGGTTGGAGGCTGTGTGACTGCTGCAAGAGGGAGATTCAAACTGAAACAAAAGTTTGTTCCAAATTTCAACAAAGGAAGGAAGGCAGAGAACTGGAAGCTCTTTTGTGAGTTTGTTTTATCCTGAAGTCTTTTTCATTGATTGTTGGGGGTGGGGAAAGAAGAGACCTGAAGACCTTGGGTGGGGCTGTATTGTTCAATAGGGAGCTCCTGTGTTTAACATCTTTGGATAGGGAGCTCCCTCCCCACCTACTAAGCCTGGGACAGCTGGAGCTGCCCAGGTGAAGAGACTTCTCTTCTCTTTTCTCTTATCTGAACATCGAAGGAGGCGTGTGCCTTGGCAGCTCACAGCTGACCCAGGTGAAGACATCACCCCACCCTCCCAACTGGAAGACCAGCGACAAGACTTCTTTAAAATACCAACAAAGACTGATTCCTCCGGGCCTTCCTCTCCCTCAGCCTCTTCCCCTGTGCTACATCCTTTTAAATGTTGCTTTTTTGATTTATTGTATTTGCTCTTTTTTTCTCTCAGCAAAGTGCCTGTAACTCTTCTACCCCATGACTTCTCAGTCCTCTCCGGTGGCGGGGCCCTTCTATGCTGCAGCAGCTGCTCCTGTGGCCCCGTCACCATTTAAAATCTTATCAAAGCATGGGGTGAAGAGTTACACCCATCCTAATATGACAATTGAGGCTTGTGTTAAGGCAATGGCCGTGGTTGTCGGCCCCTCGGCCATTGTTGCAGCCTCAAAGATGTATGGGAAGGCTGTGTTCTTCCTGAAGACCGAGCGGGCTGTGTCCCTCGCCCTAAGTACGGGGCTCACAGTGGGTGGGATTTTCCTGCCAGTTGACCCTCTGGGGGCCACTGCACATCGGGTAACCTTGTCGAACGTCCCACCCTTCATTCCTGATGAGCTCCTCCTCCCCCACCTGCACCATCTGGGGGAGGTGAGGTCAGGGATCACCCCAGTCCCGCTCGGTCTTCGGGAGCACAGCCTCCGACATGTGTACTCCTTCCGCCGCCAGCTATTCATGCAACTGGCGCGGGAAGAGGTCTTGGAGGGCCACTTCGGTATAGAGTTTCAGGGGACGGCCTACCGCGTCTTCTGGACCTCGGATGGGGCGCGGTGCCACGTCTGCAAGGGGGTGGGGCATGTTCGTAAGAACTACCCCAACCTCCCGGCCGCCAGCTCCACCTCGGCGGCCCAGAGTGGTTCCACAGCACCTCCTCCCACTCCCCCCACACATCCAATAGACGCCGCTCAGTCGGTTCCGGAGGCTGTGGTTTTCACAGCCTCCGGCGGGGAGGGGAGCGTCCGTCCGAGCAGAATGAAGACGCGGGGAAAAAAGAAACATCATGAGGCGCGTCCCCTGGACACTTTGACTCAACCCGAGCCTGAGCTCAGCCCAAAGCCCATTCCCATGGAATCCACCTGTCCCAGGGCTGGGCTCAGGCCCAGGGTGGCTAAAAAGGAAAAAAAGGGTGCGGAGGCCTCTGATGACACGGAGGTCTCTGAGCCTCCGCGCCCTAGTGGGGGAAAAAGAGGAGAAGGCACCCCTCCACAGAAATAACACAGGGCCCTGAGGTGCAGGACCCATCTGTTGGAGGGGAGCTGCCTCCTGTTTCGGGTCCTCAGGTTCCCCCTACCGCCACCGACAAGACTGCAAAGTCCGGGCAGGAGCTCCCTATTCCTCAGGATGGAGGGGAGGGGAAGGCCCCGGTACATGAGGCCCCTCCTGAAGGAGTAAGTGGGGCCCTGCTTGTGGGGGAGCCTGGGGACGCCGCCCATTCCGCCACTGCTACTGGGTCGGGTGCCCTGAATGAAGGGGAGGGCGACGCCCCAGAGGGTGAGCCCTCCCAGCCGGTGTCCACCACCAACCAGGAGACACCCGACCTGGTGAAAACTGAGAATGCTGCCCCATCTGCTGGACCTGTGGGTGCTGGCAGAGCGGGAGATGGCCTCCTCTCTCCGCCTCCGGTCTCGGCTCCGGCTGGATTTCCGGAGTCGGGATCTTATGTCTCCCCTGGCCCACTCATTGGCCTGGGGACGGAGGTGGAGGGGGGTCCTGGGCTGCTGGCGCCCACAGGCTCCAGTTTTACAATAGAACCCAGAGAGGACTCCTCCGCCATCGATCCTGGGGGTGGGATCGTGACCGAGGCGGGACCAGCTGGCGCGGCCGGGACGTCCGCCCCACAGTGTGTGGTGGATGTGTCGGCCGCTGGCGGTGACAACCCGGAGGAGGATGGGGATTCGCTGTGGGGCACGGAGGATGATCTTGATTCCATCGCCAGTGAGGTGGTGGAGTCCCTCGTGCCTCCCACCGAATCTCCTCTCATCCCCACGGCGGAACTCCGGGATTTCCTCGCGGTTTGCAGGGGCTGCCGCAATAAAGTTCAGCTGGCCCTCGACCGCTGGTCAAATCTGGCGCTGATCATCCAGTCCATCCGTGCTGCCCTGAAGATAACGGGCAAGCGCGCGGGCGTGAAACTGGTTGAGAGGCGCCAGTTTAATGTGTTCCTCAATGGGTTGCTGGGGGAGTGGAAGGCCAGGTGCACTTCCACTCCCTCCTCACAGTGAGCTGTTGGTGACGGGTTTTAAGTACCTTTGACATGAAGATAACCATAGCCAGCCTCAACATCAATGGCAGCAGGGGGTCTCACCGCAGATTTCACAATCTCTCAGTCCTCAGGGAAGGGAGATACGCGGTGAGCTTTCTGCAGGAAACCCACACCGTTCCGGGAGACGAAGTCACCTGGCTCCTGGAGTGGCAGGGTGGGGTCTACATGAGTCACCTCACCCCTATTTCTAGTGGGGTGGCTATCTTGTTGGCCCCGACTTTTCAGCCGGAGATCTTGGGGGTCAAGGAGCTAGTGCCGGGCCGCTTGCTCCACCTTGCCATTCGCCTGAGTAGCGTGCCGCTCCACTTTGTGAACGTGTACGCGCCCAGGCCCGGCGCGTTGCAAGCGCGCTTCTTTGAAGAAGTGTCCGCTCTCGAGCTCCATCGATAGCGGCGAGTGCATCATCCTCGGGGGGGATTTTAACTGCACCCTCGAGGTGGGGGATCGCTCCGGTCCCCAGCGCGGCCAAGCGTCGGAGAAGTTGAGGGGACTGATCAGCTCCCTTAACTTGGTGGACGTCTGGCGGAATCTCCATCCCGACTCCAGCGCCTTCACGTGGAGGTCTGGAGGAGGGGGGTCGCGAATCGACCGCCTCTACATTTCGCAGGCGTACGTCTCCCGCGTCTCGGCCTCCATGCGGCTGGTGCCGTGCTCGGACCGCCACCTGGTGTGGGCGGAGTTCACTCCGCTCCGCACGTGGGCGGGGTCCGCGTACTGGCACTTAAACAACCGGCTGCTGGAGGACGAGCGATTTCGGGACTCGTTCTGTCGATTCTGGGCCGACTGGAGAAGGAAGCAGGGGGGCTTCCCCTCCTTGAGGCTATGGTGGGATGTGGGCAAGACTCACATCCGCGTCTTCTGTCAGGAGTACGCGAAGGGGTCGACCAAGAGGCGGGAAGCCGAGATCGGGCGCCTTGAGAGGGAGGTGCTCGACTTGGAGTCCCGCCTTGGTCATGCCGTCGTGGACCCGGCCCTGTGGCAGGCGTACAGAGAAGAAGGGCGCGCTGAGGGACCTGCAGCTCATAGGGTCCCGAGGCGCGTACGTGAGGTCGCGGATCCAGATCCTGGAAGATTTGGACCGCGCCTCATCCTTCTTCTACTCGCTGGAAAAATGGCGGGGGGTCCGTAAGCAGCTCATCGAGCTGCTGGCCGACGACGGATTCTCCATCACGGATCCGGAGGGAATGGGCCTCCTGGTCCGTACTTATTACAGTGCGTTGTTCTCTCCGGATCCGTCCAGCAAGGATGCGCGCAGAGTTTTGTGGGAGGACCTGCCGCAGGTCAGCCCGGAGGGCGCCGAAGGATTGGAGGCTCCGCTCACGTTGGCGGAGCTGACTGGCGCCCTCCACCAGCTCCCAAGGGGCAAATCCCCAGGGCTGGATGGGTTGACCGTGGAGTTCCTCGGGGCGTTCTGGGACGTCCTGGGGGCCGATTACGCGCGGGTCCTGGGGGAAAGCCTGGCGACCGGGGAGATGCCCCTCTCGTGGCGCAGGGCGGTCATCGTCCTGCTGCCGAAGAGGGGCGATCTCCGCCTGCTTAAAAACTGGCGTCCGGTCTCCCTCCTCAGCACGGATTATAAGATCTTTGCCCAGGCTATGTCTACCCGCCTGGGCTCCGTGCTGGCCCACATGATCCACCCCGACCAGTCCTACACGGTCCCGGGCCGGTCCATCCAGGACAACATCCACCTGGTCCGGGACCTGATCCATCTTTCCCAGAGGACTGGTCAGTCGGTCGCCTTTCTCTCCCTCGATCAGGAGAGGGCGTTCGACAGGGTGGATCACGATTACCTTTTCGGGACTCTGCGCGCTTTTATACGCCGGCGCCCCTTCGCTTTGGGAGAGGAATGCGTCAGGGATGCCCCATGTCCGGCCAATTGTATACCATCTGCGTGGAGCCCTTCCTGTGCCTGCTTCGCAGGAGGTTGACGGGATTGGCTCTGCACGAGCCGGCCATGCGGGTCGTCCTCTCGGCTTCCGCCGACGACGTGCTCCTCGCAATCACAGATCCCGTTGACTTGCGGAGGATGCGCGACTGCCAGCAGAACTTTTCTGCCGCGTCCTCCGCGAGGATCAATTGGGAGAAATGTTCTGGACTCCTGGTTGGTCAGTGGCGGGTGGACTCCCTGCCGGAGGAGATGACACCTTTTGCGTGGAGCACCACGCACCTCCTCTATCTGGGAGTCCACCTTAGCCCCGCTGAGGAAGCCTGGCCGGCAAACTGGCAGGAGTTGGAGGCGAAAGTCACCGCTCGGCTGGGGCGCTGGACAGGACTGCTCCGAGTGCTTTCCTACAGGGGCCGAGCGTTGGTCATGAACCAACTGGTGGCCTCCATGCTGTGGTACCGGTTGGTCACTTTGGCCCCGCCCCCTGTATTTGCCACCAAGATCCAGAAGAAACTAGTCGATTTCTTCTGGGGCAAGAGGAAACACTGGGTCTCTGCCACGGTCCTGAGTCTCCCGATTGAGGAGGGCGGTCAGTCGCTGGTGTGCGTCCGCACCCAGGCTGCGACTCTCCGCCTTCGGACCCTGCAGAGATACTTGTACGTTGAGCGTCCTCCCAGATGGTGTGCGCTGGCGACGTATTTTTTCCGCCAGTGTCACTGCCTTCAAGACGACACGCAGCTCCCAGTGGAGTCCGTTAGCCGCGCCTCTCTGAGGGAGTTGCCTGTCTTTTACCGGGATCTATTCAGAGTCTGGAACATGGTCGCCTCCAGTCAGGGCGATCCCCCGCCGGTGGAGGAGAGCGCCTCGGCTGTCCGGGCGGCCGACTCCGGGGACGGTCCGGCGGGCGGAGGAGTAGCCGAAACCCCCGGGACGCCCCTCACTGCGGGTGGCAAGGGGGCTCGGGAGTGCAGAGCGATCCCGGCCGAGCTGACTCCCGCTCGGCCGGAACTGCTCATCGGACCCAGGCCCCGAAACCCTCCTCGGGAGCCGGTCCCGCACAACCCGAGCCGCCTCTTGGAAATGCCCTCCGTGCCATTCCAATCGGCGCGGAGGGGTTTCCTGTACGGGCTGCTCCTGCACACTCTCCACTTCCTCGCCCTCGTCAGCCGGCCGGACACGCCCTGGCGGTCCGCGTTGCCATCTGGCGGCGAGGGGAATCCCCGATGGAGGTCTCTCTATGCGGGAGTCTTCTCCCTTTACATCGGGGACCTGGGATGGAGGGTGCTGCACAGAGCAGTCCCGTGCAATAGACTTTTATGTAGGTTCACGGACTCCCAGGCCGCCTGTACTTTCTGCGGCCTGGACGAGTCCGTGTTCCACGTTTATACGGAGTGTGCGAGGTTGCAGCCCCTCTGAGTATCTGAAGGGGCTGCTCCTCAAATTCTGGCTGCACTTCAGTCCCACGCTCCTGATCTTTGGGCACCCGGTGCGGAGGGGCTTGGGCCGGGAGGAGGATCTCCTCGTCTGTCTGCTCCTGGGCCTGGCCAAGGTGGCAATTCACAGGTCCAGGTTGCGGGCCGTCGGGGGGTCCGTCCTCCCCGATTGCCTGCCCCTCTTCCGCGGTTACGTTCGCGCCCGGGTGTCCCTGGAGAAGGAGCATGCGGTGTCCGCCGGTACGCTTGAGGCCTTCCGCGACCGGTTGGCACCGCAGGGACTGGAGTGCATCGTTGACGCCGAGAATGGCATTTTAATTTGAGTTTTTTGTTTATTTATCTGGTTTTAAAAAAAAAGAAAAAAAAAAAAACAGGGTTAGATAGAGTAAAGCTCCCTCTGCACTATCCCCATCAAACACTCCCTGGACAGGTACAGCACGGGTTTTGGCTGCTTTCTGATTGGGAAGCCTGATTGCAGCAAGAAAAAAAAAGGTTAGATGCAGAGTAAATCTGCTTGAAATTCCCTCAACAATCCACTTTAACTTCAGTCTCCGAGGGGGATGCCTACTGCTCAGGTTTATCTTGCACAAGATCCTATACTTCTCTTTGAAATATTTACAGCTATTTATTGTTTGGAGATTCAAAAAGTGCACAGCAGTACTTAGGAGCAGCAGGTTTCACTTGCTAGCATTGGAGTTGTGCGATACTAGTTTACGATTTGCCTGGATGAGTGCAGCTCCAACAACACTCAAGAAGCTCGACACCATCTAAGACAAAGCAGCCCACCTGATTGGCACCCCATCCACCACTGACGCACAGTGCCAGCAGTATGTATCAACTACAAGATGCACTGCCGCAACTCACCAAGCTTCCATCAAAAGCATTTTCCAAATCCGTGAACTCTACCCCTAGAAGGACAAGGACAGCAGACCCATGAGAACACCACCACCTGCAAGTTCCCCTCCAAGTCACACACCATCCTGACTTGGAAATATATCGCCGTTCCTTCACTGTTGCTGGGTCAAAATCCTGGAACTCCTTTCGTAACAGCACTGTGGGTGTACCTACACCACATGGACTGCAGCGGTTCAAGACGGCAGCTCACCACCACCTTCTCAAGGGCAATTAGGGATGGGCAATAAATGCTGACCTGGCCAGTGACGTCCGCATCCCATGAATGAATAAAAAAAAACCAGTGGTTGGGGTGTGAGGGGAGACCCCTAAGAAAGACAGACTTGCATTTCTGTGGTGCCTTTCACAATCTCAGGACATCCCAAAATGCTTCAAAGCCAATAAAGTACTTTTGAAGTGCAGTCACTGTTGTACTGTAGGAAAACGTGGCAGTCAATATATGCACAGCAAGAACCCACAAACAGCAATGAAATAAATGATTTAATTTTTTTTTTAAAGTGATTATGGTTAAAGGATAAACATTGGGAGAACTCCCCTGCTCTTCTTTGAATTGTGTCATGGGGTCTTTGCATCTACCCAAATGGGGAGACAGTGGCTCGGTTTAACGTCTCATCTAAAAGACTTCAGTACTGTCCTGAAGATGATGTGATCAAATCCTGGAATGTGGTTTCTGCCACAACCTTCTAAACTCAGAGGCAAGTTTGTAACACAGAGCCAAGGCAGACAACAGGTGAGCGAGAGACAACTCACATTGTTCTTATATACTTCACAGGGAGAGACCAAAATACTGGTTTTAAGCCCATTTGGCAATAGGTGGCTGTTAAATAATAATAATAAAGAATATAAAGGCTGCATGTGTTCAAGTGTTGCTTTCCCTACGGATCAGTACGGACTCAACGACTTATTGAACCTACCGACTTCTACCTCAGCCTTTTCATTTTCTTTCTCTGGTTCACATTCTTTTCCTTTGTCTTCCTCTTTTTTGGAAGAGTCAGACTGTTTCTCCTTATTTTCGTCTTCCACTGTAACTTCCTTGTTCTCCTAGGAACAAACCAGCAACATGAAAAGCAGATTACGGAACAAGTTACAGGCAAAGTGGGGGAAAACATAATAGATTCCTCTGCTGATATCTGAGGGTGCAGGAACAGTAGCATGATATATGTCAGTATAAACGACTTGGAAGTTGTAATTTCTTAAAATGTGAATTCAGGTCGGATTATAAAGCAAGAAACACAATTCTACTGACATTCTCATTACAGAAACAGTAAAAAGGCTTGTTTTTCTGGGGGGAGGGGAAGGAAGAGAATGAATGTGGAATTTCATTTTTTGGATCACATTTGTTGTTGCTCTCCATTTTCTCCCCTCTATCCTGGGATGCTCCGGTAGCAGGAAATTCCATGGAACAGAATATTTGACCATGGGGCATCACGGCCAAGCCTGATCCTGTCCCCACCTGATATCTATCCACACTTCCACTTGTAGAGAGATGCAGAGTGAGAACGGCAGAGACACGATGGGCCAAGTGGCCTCTTTCTGTGCCGTGAACTTGCTATGATTCCAAGTCTGGCTGATTTCCCACACACCCAACCAGGAACAGCAAGGCCAATTGCAGTCCATCAACAGCGCAACACTGACTAACGAGTGATTTGAGTACTTTTTGGGCTGTATGGCTCAGGGCCACACCAGGCAATGTATTTCCCCACTGAAGCAGCAGGAAGAGTTGTGATAATGCAGAATTTTTAGGAAGTACAAATTCTTCTCCACTGCTTCAGTGAAGGAGTTTGCTGCTTTGGCCATGTCCAGCACTAGGAAGAATGATAACAAATCAGAGCAGACAAAAAAGGTTGGAAGTTCCCTCTCTCAAACGCCTGCAGGCTGAAGTGGAAACAGCTCAGATTGGAATCTAGGTCCTGATAGGTAAGAGTTCTCGGCAATAAACTACCTAAGCGTTTATTACCAATTTGTATTCTTAGGCAATGGTTGGCTGCTGTGCAGAATTAGCTGTGTTAAGGATTACCGATTTCAGATTGGGGAATTAAACATTTTTTTTTGAAATTCAATCATGGGATGTGGGCGTCGCTGGCCAGGCCAGCATTTATTGCCCATCCCTAATTGCCCTTGAGAAGGTGGTGGTGAGCTGCCTTCTTGAACCGCTGCAGTCCATGTGAGGTAGGTAAACCCACAGTGCTGTTAGGAAGGGAGTTCCAGGATTTTGACCCAGCAACAGTGAAGGAACGGCGATATAGTTCCAAGTCAGGATGGTGTGTGACTTGGAGGGGAACTTGCAGGTGGTGATGTTCCCATGCATTTGCTGCTCTTGTCCTTCTAGTTGGTAGAGGTCGGGGGTTTGGAAGGTGCTGTCCAAGGAGCCTTGGTGCGTTGCTGCAGTGCATCTTGTAGATGGTACACACTGCTGCTACTGTGTGTCGGTGGTGGAGGGAGTGAATGTTTGTGGATGGGGTGCAAATCAAGCGGGCTGCTTTGTCCTGGATGGTGTCGAGCTTCTTGAGTGTTGTTGGAGCTGCACCCATCCAGGCAAGTGGAGTGTATTCCATCACACTCCTGACTTGTGCCTTGTCGAGGTTTGGCTGAGTCTCCTGCGAGCAGCGGTGCTGTCCAGAGATGGAGCAGCGGACCGAGAGGTAGCGCTGAATAACCAAGGCAGAAGCAGTAAGGAGCACTTGGGGGACAGATCATTGCATACCCGGGGAACAAAGACAGATAGCAGCCAGCTGCATTGCACACTGCCAGCGAGCTGAGACTTTTTTAAAAAAACATTAATAGATTCGAAAGGTTTTTAAATATATATTTCATTGAAAAGAATTACCGAAAGGAATTCCGACAGACTTTGGGGAGTCAAGAGGGGAGTTACTCGCCACAGGATTCCTAGCCTCTGACCTGCTCTTGTAGCCACGGTATTTATATGGCTACTCCAGTTCAGTTTCTGGTCAATGGTAACCCCTAGGATGTTGATAGTGGGGGATTCAGTGATGGCAATGCCAAAGAATGTCAAGGGGAGATGGTTAGATTCTCAAGCAGCGAGAACTTTTCGATGCAAGGAACCGATCCTGTATTATTATATCTGGCCATTTGGGATTTGATGAGGACACCTGGAGCAATGAGTGCAATATAACTATTTCCTACCAGGTTCATTCTACAGCTTGGGAAGCACAAAGAGCAATGGTAAAATCAGTGCCCTGAGGCAAAAAAGCGCAAATGACTCCAACAGTGCTAGGAGGAAAAGGAGCAGAACGGAGGGAAGAGGTGGTCTAGGGAAGGAGGAGGTTGGAGGACGGCGGGCAGAGGAGGAGGATGGAGGGAGGAGGAGGAAGAGGTCGGAGGATGGAGGAGGAGGTTGGATAATGGAGCAAGAGGTCGGAGGGAGGAGGAGGTGGGGAAGAGGAGATGGGGAGGAGGAGGTGGGGAAGAGGAGATGGGGAGGCATAGGAGGAGGTGGGAAGGATGAGGAGGACGTGGGAAGGAGGGGGAGGAGGAGGAAGTCAGGAGCCGGTGGTTAAGAGGAGGAGGTGGTTGGGAGGAGGAGGTCAGGGTGAGGAGGAGGAGGTGGTTGGGGGAAGGAACACGGCAGCAGGAGAGAAAACAGAGCTCTTGTAAAGAGCACGACAGCAGCCAAGAGCAGCTTTACCTTTGTTTCTTTTTTATCTTCTGCTGGTTGGGCATCTGACTTCATTTCATCACCGCCCTCCTCTAAGAAACAGGAAGGAAAACATTATCATTTCACATAACCTTAGACAGTCTAAATCGCAATATTAGCTGCTTAAGATTACTAGAAATCTCTTAAACTTGGTATAAAGCTCAGTAGCACGTAGCATTCATCTCTACAAAGCTACCTGTAATATTTCTTCCAGTGGACAGGGATACAATTCTTAGTTGATAGAAATATTTCATACGTGAAGATAAATGTCTCAGACATACCACCTACTTCTCTCAATATAGTGTGGAAAATGAGGAACCAACTTGAGTGTGTAACATCACAATGCATCCTGGGTGGGTATTACTTCAATAGAGGCAACTACTGCACAAGGTATTGCATCTTTGAAGTTAGAATGCAACATCCTCAATACCGAAGAAGGGTCACTGACCTGAAGCGTTAACTCTGCTTCTCTTTTCACAGATGCTGCCAGACCTGTTGAGTGGTTCCAGCATTTCTTGTTTTTATCCTCAATACTGCACTGGAGTGTCAGCAAAGATTATGGGCTGGATTTTGAGCTGGAGGCAGGGCTCCCAGCACGGGCCGAAAAGGTGGGCGGAACTTAGAGAGAAAGACTTTAAAGGGATAGGGATGCTGCCTCTAAGAGCTGCTGGCCAATCAGTGGGCCGGCAGCTCAGCAGCATCGACAGCGCCACCAGGAACAGTGACCATTGCTGGTACTGCAGAGGCTTCGGACCCAGGCCCAGCAGTGGAACCCCAAAGAAGAGGTAGGCGAGGCGGGGTCGCTGAGGCCAGTCCAGAAGGCCTCAGCATGGGGGTGCTGGGGGATGGTCTTGCAGTCCAGGGGGAGGGGGTCCCTGGGGGGGGTAAAGTTGTTCCTGGTGGGTTCCTCTGTGGGCCACAAATTGCCCACGAAGGAGAGACCCCACCCCCCCCTCGCAAGCCCAGAGGGAGGGCACCTCATGTTACAAGGTGTCCTCCCTTCATGGCGGAGGCCCTACCCACTCCACCGCTGGTAAGATCCCAGCATCAGCAGGAAGAGGCCGATAATTGGCCTCTGGCCGGGAAGGCCGTCATCAGCTTACTTGCCCCCGGGAAGATCACTGGGTGATAGGAAGGCAATAGGACCTCTGCCCCGCCTCCCCCATCACCACCCATAGCGATACTCTGTGTCCCCACCAACTCATGTGACCACACAAAATCCAGCCTTGTGTGTTCAAGTGCTGGAGTGGGACTTGAACACACCATTGTCCAACTCAGAGGCGAGAATTATACTATTGAGCCATGGCTGACGAGCAGACATGTGCCTTTACCTGGGCTAACTAGCAGCAAATGGAGTTCCATATGGACAAATGTATATTCTAAGCAAAAATAGGAGGGCACATATATATACCCTATGGGTGTGATAGAACTGGCCAAGGAGGAAGGTGAAAAAGATCCAAGGTGATCAGTTGATTTACGGCTCACCACAGCCTAACAGTGAGAGAGGTCAGCACACAAAGGGATGAGGATGCTGGGTTACATCACTAAATCAATTAAATTCAATCTGCAGAGGCTACGCTGAGGGTTGTACAATGCCATGGTTTGGCTGAACATACAGTATTGGGAACAGGTCTGGCTAGTGCATCTAAGGAGACACGATTCAGACCCTAGAAGCAGTTCAGTGAGCAACAAGGCTGATCATCATGTGCTCTTCAACCTCAAAAAGAAAGATGTCTCAGAAGGGACCTTATTGAAGTGCGTAAGATATTTCATGGGATAGTAAAAGTAAACTGGGAATAATGCTTTTAAAGCATGTGGTCAGAGTATGTAGGGTAGGGACAGGACAGGCCTGGGAGTATTTCCTTACTCAGAGGGTAACAACTGGAACAGGCTTACTGGGAAGGGAGGGTGAGGCCTGGAACAATCAGACTAGTATTGTAGGAGTATGAGATCAGATGGGCTGCATGGCCTTCTTCATCTGGACCAGTCTTGTGATGCCATTCAGCAGTAAATTATTCGAAAGCCATGGCAGAATCTAAACTAGATGAGAATTTAGAGTAATTTATCCTTGAACATCAAGGATCAAAATTTGCATTGGACATGAAAATGCACTTCAATGGGTTTGAGCCTTCTTTGATGAGTCTAAGACCAAAATGGGCCTGATAGTCCAAGGGTTATATATAACCTGTTAATTATTGATCAAGCAGTTAGAACAGTGCTCACTACTGTGTAAAATATTCAGTGAACAGCAAGAGAAGGTATGTGAGGAGTGTAGGCATAGGCTAAGGAAAAGTGGAATGGTAGTTGTAGAGCTGAGACGGGCAGATGCATACCAAGAAAGGGATTAGGTCTCTCGACTGCTTCTCCAGTGGTATGTTCTCGGTCCAACAAGGAGGCATTGCTGGATCTGGTGCTGGGGAATAAGGTGGGCCAAGTGGACCAAGTGTCTGTAAGAGAACACTTGGGTAAGAGTGATCATTGTATCATAAGTAATGGAGAAGGGCAAGGAACAATCTAACGTGAACTTCTAAATTGGAAGAGGGCTAACTTCGGGATGAGAGGGGATCTAGCAGTGTAAAATGGAATCAAAGATTACAGGAAAAACTGTAATGGAACAATGGGTGATCTTTAAGGAGGAGATGTTTCAGGTACAGGCTAGGTACAATCCAACAAGAGCGAAAGGTAAGGGAAACCAAAGCCAGGGCTCCTTGGATGACAAGGGAGATAGAGAATATGACGAAACAAACCAAAAAGAGGGTGTATGATGCAAGTCAGGTGAATTCTTCAAGTGAGAACCAGGTGAAATAGAAAAGTTGAGAGGGGAAGTGAAGAGGAAAATAAGATCGGCAAAGAAAGAATATGAGAATAGAATGGCAGTGCAGTCAACATAAAAGGGAACCCAAAAATCATCTACCGGCATGCAAATAGTAAGAGTTGAAGTGGGGCTTATTAGGGACAAAGAGGGTGATGTATGCTTAGAGGCACAGGGCAAGTTGGGAAATACTTAATGAGTACTTTGTGTTTACCAGGGAAGGGGATGCTGGCAAAATATCAGAAGCAGGCTTGGTAGAGGTAACAGATAGGGTGAAAATTAATTGGAAGGATGTACTGGAAGGCTGGCTATGTTTAGAGTGGATAAGTCACCTGGTCCAGGTGGCCTGCATCCCAGGTTGCTAAAGGAAGTGGGGATGGAGATAGTGGAAGAGCTTGTCATAATCTTCCCTAGATACGGGGAGGTGCCAGAGGATTGGAGAGTGGTACAAGTGACACCCTTATTTAAGAAAGTTCCTAGTAACTACAAGCTGGTTAGTTTAACATCAGTGATGGGTGAGGTTTTAGAAACAATAATCAGGGAAAAAAATTAACAGGCACTTGCAGAGGTTTGGTTAATTAAGGAGAGCCAGCACAGATTTGTAAAAGGCAGAACGTGTTTGACTAACTGAATTTTTTGATGAAGAAACAGAGAAGGTTGATGAAGAGAATGCAATGGATGTTGTATATATGGATTTTAAGAAAGTATTTGACAAAGTACCACATAAAAGGATAGTTAACAAAATTGAGGCTCAAGGACAGAAAACAGTGAGTCGTGGTAAATGGTTGTTTTTCAGACTGGAGGATGGTAGATAGTGGTGTTCCCCAAGGTTCAGTGCTGTGACCACTGCTCTTTTTGATATATATAAATAACCTGGATATTGGAATACAGTGTAAAATTTCAAAATTTGCCAATGATACCAAACTTGGAGGTGTGGTAAACAGTGAGGATGATACCAATCGACTGCACCAGGAGATAGATAGGCCTGTCTCTATCTACGAAAGACAAGTGGCAGATGGAATTTAATACAGGAAAGTGTGAGGTGATGCATTTTGGCAGAAGGGATAGGAAGAGGCAAATATAGACTAAATGCCACAGTTCTAAAGAGTGTACCTGGAATGAGGGACCTGGGGGTTCATGTGCATAGATCTTTGAAGATGGCCGGACATATTGAGAGAGTAGTTAGCAAAGATTATGGGATCTTGGGCTTCATAAATAGAGGTATTGAGCACAAAAGCAGGGAAGTTATGCTAAACTTTTATAAAGCTCTGGTTAGGTCACAACTAGAATATTGTGCCCAGTTCTGGTCACCACACTTTAGGAAGGATGTGAGGGTCCTTGAGAGGGTGCAGAGGAGATTTACCAGAATGGTTCCAGGGATGAGGGATTTTAGTTACAAGGTTAGGTTGGAGAAACTGGGGTTGTTCTCCTTGGAGCAAAGGAGATTGAGAGGAGATTTGAGAGAGGTGTACAAGATTATGACAGGTTTAGATAAGGTAGACAAAGAAAAAGTGTTCCCATTATGGGGCGGCACAGTGGCGCAGTGGTTAGCACCGCAGCCTCACAGCTCCAGCGACCCGGGTTCGGTTCTGGGACCTGCCTGTGCGGAGTTTGCAAGTTCTCCCTGTGACCACGTGGGTTTCCGCCGGGTGCTCCGGTTTCCTCCCACAGCCAATGACTTGCAGGTTGATAGGTAAATTGGCCATTGTAAATTGCCCCGAGTGTCGGTAGGTGGTAGGAGAATGGTGGGGATGTGGTAGGGAATGTGGGATTAATGTAGGATTAGTATAAATGGGTGGTTGTTGGTCAGCACAGACTCGGTGGGCCGAAGGGCCTGTTTCAGTGCTGTATCTCTCTATGACATTCTATCTATGTCATGTCTATGACATTAGCTGATGGTACAATGACTTGGGGATACAGATTTAAGATTTTGGGCAAGAGATGCAGGGGGGATGTGGAGAAGAACTTTTTTATGCAGTGAGTAGTGATGACTTGGAACTCACTACTATGAGGGTGGTGGAAGCGGAGACACTGAATGATTTCAAAAATAAATTAGATGGGCACTTGAGGGAAATAAACTTGCAGGGCTTTGGGGATAAAGCGAGGGAATGGGACTGACTGTATTGCTTTACGGAGAGCTGGCATGGATTCGACGGGCCGAAAGGCCTGCTTCTGTGCCGTTATGACTCTATGACTCCCTCAGTCTTCCCTCCCTGCTACAATGGTTTTTAAAATCTAAGCTACTCCCTGATTTACCCCATCTTCACTCTTACTCTTTCAAACCCTGTGGGTGACTTGCACTGTGGTTCTTTGACCTTCACTGGGCTTTCTCAATGAAAACAGTAAATTATTGGTAGCACTAAAATCTGGTTAAGTGAAGTAGACTCTTGTGAATTAAGTGATATTACAAAGGAGTTTTAAGATGAATCCGATGAACAAAGTTAGGAATGTTTCTTCGCTACATTTAGTTTCTATCTATCGAAATGACCAGTACAAGGGCCATCATTTCTGAAATAAAGTGGACCAATCATTCTTTCTCTAACTCTTAACTGGCTTTTTGAAAACCTGAATTTTATGAGCTTGGCACACAAGAACACTTGGAGACTCGAACCTGTAAAACGACCCCTGTGGGATTTACCCTTAAGACACGTCAAATTCCAGTGACATGCTGAAAGATATGCCAAGTCTACTTGGGTACAGCTAATTGGCAAAGCCAACAGGTTCACTGTGAAATGTGCATTGCCTTCAGCTCCCCTGGCACAACTCATCACATGTACTCACCCAACCTCTCTGGCTCATCTGGGGTAGTTCCAGCAATTCCACTGCTCTCTAGACCGTATGTTGGATCTGCCTTTCCAGTCACTTTAGCGGCATCTTCTACTTTCTTTACATGAGCTTCTACCAGAGCTGAGGGGACCTCCTCTTTCATCTTGGAGAACTCCTCTGCAAAGCAAGCCCCAATAATTAAAATGGGAAAGGTATACTGTACAGTTCCATGTATATTTACAGACATGAATACTATTTGGGGTATATGAGCAGGGAGTAGAGTCTTGTGAAACAGTACCATGAAGCTGAAAATTGAATGGTTCTGTAAAATAAAATGTATCCTACGAGCAATCATCTTTTATTTGCATAAGATTCAAGACAACTTAAAATACTTCTATTTAGATTAAAAAAGCTAATTTATTCCAGTGTTCAGGATTTGCTTTCAACTTCCAGGTGAGAGAATCCCAGCTCGCTTAGTGTTTAATGGGAACAACAGCATAATGGTAATTTCACTGCATGAGTAATCTAGAGGCCCAGACTAATGCTCTGGAGACATGAGTTCAAATCCCACCCTTGTAGCCGGGGGAATTTAAATTAAATTCATTAACAAATCTGGAATAAAATGCTGATCTCATAAATAATGATCATGAAATTGATCTGGTTCACTAAGTTCTTCAGGGAAGGAAATCAGCCGTCCTTACCTGGTCTGGCCTACAGGTGACTCTAGACCCATAGTAATACGGTTGACTATTAAATGCCCTCTGAAATGGCTCAGTAAGCTATTTAGCTGTATCAAACAGCTACACAAAAGTTGAAGAAGAATAAAACCTCATGGACCATCCAACATTAACCTCGGCACCGGAAACAACAAAGGCAAAGTCCTTCTCATTAACAATTGTCCAGGTATGTCCCGTCCTCAAAAAAGCAGAACTAGTTTAATCCAGCCAATTACCGGCCCATCAACCTGCTCTCAATTATCAGCAAGGTGTCATTGACAGTGCTATCAAGTGGCACATACTCAGCAATAACCTGCTCACTGATGCTCAGTGTGGGTTCTGTCATGACCACTCAGCTCCTGACCTCATTACAGCCTTGGTCCAAACATGGAAAAAAGCTGAATTCCAAAGGCAAGGTGCGAGCGACTGCCCTATTATCAAGGCAGCATTTGACCCAGTGTGGCACCAAGGAGCCCTCGCAAAATTGAAGTCAATGGGAATCCGGGGGAAAACTCTCCCCTGGTTGGAGTCACACCTAGCACAAAATGAAGATGCTTGTGGTTGTTGGAGGCCAATCATCTCAGCCCAGGACATCACTACAGGAGTTCCTCAGGGTAGTGTCCCAGGCCCAACCATCTTCAGCTGCTTCATCAATGACCTTCCCGCCATCATAAGGTGAGAGGTGGGAGTATTCGCTGATGATTGCACAGTGTTCAGTACTATTCACAACTCCTCAGATAATGAAACAGTCCGTGCCCACTTGGAACAAGACCTGGACAACATCCGGGCTTGGGCTGGTAAGTGGCAAGTAACATTCTTGCCACCACAAGTGCCAGGCAATGACCATCTCCAACAAGAGAGAATCTAACCATCTCCCCTTGGCATTCAATGGCAATACCATCGCTGAATCCCACACCATCAATATCCTGGGGGTTGCTATTGACCAGAAACTTAACTGGTCCAGCCATGTAAATACTGTTGGTTAGAAGAGCAGATCAGAGGCTGGGAATTCTGAGGCGAGTAACTCACCTCCTGACTCCCCAAAGCCTGTCTACCATCTGCAAGGCACAAGTCAGGAGTGTGATGGAATACTCTACACTTGCCTGGATGAGTGCAGATCCAACAATACTCAAGAAGCTCGACACTATGCAGGACAAAGCAGTCCGCTTGATTGGCACCCCATCCACCACCTTAAACATTCACTCCCTCCACCACTGGCTCACTGTGGCTGCAGTGTGTACCATCTACAAGATACATTGCAGCAACTCACCAAGGCTCCTTCAAAATCTTCCAAACTTGCGACCTCTACCACCTAGAAAAACAAGGGCAGCAGACACATAGGGGAACGCCACCACCTGCAAGTTCCCCTCCAAGTCACCCACCATCCTGACTTGGAATTATATCACTGTTCCTTCACCGTTGCTGGGTCAAAATCCTGGAACTCCCTTCCTAACAGCACTGTGGGTGTATCTACACCACGTGGACTGCAGCGGTTCACTGCCACCAGATCAATTAGGGGTCAGCAATAAATGCTGGCCTTGCCAGGGACACCCACATCCCATGAATGAAAATTTAAAAAAAGTGTTGCTCGTGCATGAATTCCTGTCTCTCTCTCTGTCCTGATCTTACAATTCTTCAGATATACATCTCCCCTCTATATAAGACTGCATCCCTAGATCAAGGTGCCTCCGAAGGCAAAAATAAAAACACCTGCAGAACAGAACGTACAAAAAAACATTAACTGCATTAATTTTCTGGACACCTTCAACAAAAAACAGAATTCAGGACTGGTATCTCTGGACAATTTACACTCTCTGGCGTTTTGGGGGGTTGGGCTAAATCCTATTGCACATCCCTGATTTTCTGATCCTGGGGAATCTTAATAGAAAAGAAACAGTACAGTTCTGGTCGTATTCATTGCCAGACTTTGATGCTGAGCAGCCAAATCAGCATCATCACTGGGTGCACTATCTACATTTTCGCCGAGCATTTTAAAAATTCTTCAGGTTTGATCTGCTAGAATGTGTTTGTACCTGCTACACTATTTTAAAGAGCCCAGCTTTCTGCCGATGGCCTGTTAATGTCAGTTCATGACTTCCCTAATAGTACTAAAATCAAAATTCATGATGGCTCATGGGTTGGCAGCTCTTCTTCTCAGGCAGTACCTTAGGATCGAGGATGACTTGCTTTCACTCCGGTTCGATGGGTTCTGAGATGGCTGATAAGTCCAGTGCATGATCTGCAGACTCTGCCATGAGGGGCAAGTGGTGCTTGAAGGGTCAGGTAGATGAGCAGCTTAGAGGTTTATGCGCTCCCTTGACATCGCCTCCGTATGTTCCCTATGAAGTCCCTCGAGGTATACAGTGCCTTCCTGAATAAGCTTTCTCCATCCAGGATAGTCACAAGTCAGGAAACGAGTTGATGGGGATGTCTGATCTCTTCAGGAACGCTCTGAGGACATCTATAAAGTGTTTCTGCTGTCCTCCTGGGAGTCTCCTGCTGTGACCATGTTCCCAGTCGAACAGCTGCTTCGGAGGTCTGTTGTCAGGCATGCGAATGACATGTCCCGCTCAGTGGAGCTGCTTTTGGGTGATTAGTGCCCTGATGCTGGGTAGGTTGGCTTGGGAGAGGACGCTGCTGATGGACTGCCTTTCTTGCCACCAGATTTGGAGGATCTTGAGGAGGCACCTTTGGTAGTACTTCTCCAGTGATCTGAGGTGCCTGCTGTAGGTTGTCCAAGTCTCCAAGTCCAAGTTGAGCTTCAGTATGCTGGCAGGTACTTAATTGAGCTCCTTTCCTTTGCAACCCATCCACTGCCAGCCTTTGCCCTTTCTCTCCTCATCTTTTATTCCACTGCTTAAGATCCCCTGGTCTTGATACTGCATTTTAGCCCAATCTGCAAATTTAAAGTTGCCTGTGCAGAGCCCACTGCCCATCCCCTCACGCTGCTTGTTTTCACGGAGCTCTTTTCAACAGTTCGACCTTTGCTCAAATTTGATTTCCCAGACTCCAGCATTCCTCTACCACAAGGAAAACACTGTTCTACTGAACTTCACTGGAAGACTCAGCTGCTGTGACTCTGTTGCTCAGTTTTATGTAGTTTTTTTCTAGCCGACAGCCCACTGTGCCCACCACTGCGAACCATTTCTGAGCTCCTGACTGCCCTGCTGGTTTCTCAGTTTTATCTTGCTGCTGTGTAGATCCTAGGCAGAAATTCACTTGCCCTAGGTCAAAGCCCATTTCTCTGCTCCTTCTGGAACTTTTAGTGACCTTCAACGTCATTTCCTACGGAGACAGCATTCTCTGCTGGGCAGTCTCGATTCTAGCATTTGTGGGGAGGATGGCTGGAATGCTCATCATGGAGCAGGAAGCAGTCCTGGCAGTGGGGGGGGGGGGGGGGGGTGCGTTGGGAGTGGGTGGAAATATCAGAATATAAATGTTGTAGTTAGGAATGATTCGATCTTAGGGGGATAGAGGGTATGCTCTTCAGTACAATCAAGAGTCCATGAGGGTATGTGCTGCGGTAAGGGTTACTTTAAAGCAGTTGGATCGGGAAATTGGAAGGGGATGGGGAAGATTGTTAGGTTGGAACCAACAACACAGAAAAGAACAAGGAAGAGGTCCTACTCAGGGAATATTAGGAGCTAAATTCAAAAGCAGGAATTGTTAAATTAATCTTGGGATTACTACCCAAGTCACGTGAAAATTCACATCGGCATCAACAGATCAGGAATGGCATGGCTAAAGGATTAGTGTGGGAAAGTGGGGTTCTAGTTCATGAGACACTGGCACCAGTACTGACGGGAAGGAGCTGGACCACTGGGATTGGCTGCACCTGAACCGGGCTGGGACCAAGGTCCTGCTGAACAGGGCTGTAGAAAGGACTTTAAATGAGGAAAAGCAGGGGTGAATATAATAGTAACCTAAAGATAAGAGGAAAGGTCAGAGCACAAACAGAAAAGTTTACAGGTAGTAATAATAAAATAAAGCAGCAGAGATAAAAATGAAAATGTATTAATTTGCCTGTATAGCAATTTGGAGCATCAGCAACAGAACGGGAGAATTACAGTCAATCATTAGAAGTGAGGAAATAGATGTAATTGGGAGAACATAAACATTGCTGCAGACAGGGCAGCATTGGCAGTTACAGATTACAGGTTCTAATGTTTTTAGAAATGATGGGGAAGAAAGGTGGTTGATGGGGTAGCTGTGTCAACCGGAAATAACAATGGCAAAAGGAAGAAAGGACATAAATAACAGATAGAAACTTAATTCAGACAGATTAGAATAAAGGATAGGAAGGGACTGATCACACTATTAGGGGTATACGACAGACCACCAAATAGTGGAAAGGAAGTGGAAGGATAAATATGTAGGCAAATATATAAAATAAGTAAAAACACAATCATAATTTCAACTACCCCCAAATAAACTGACAGGGAGAGGCAGTGAAAGGGAAGAAGGGGATGGAGACTTTACAATGTGTTATAAGGCCTCTTCCTGATCCAATATGTAAGAAGGACCCTGCCCCAGTACTACAAAACCCACCACCATCCCCCAGTCCTACCAAAATCCACCGCCATCCCCCAGTCCTACCAAAACCCACCGCCATCCCCCAGTCCTACCAAAACCCACCGCCATCCCCCAGTCCTACCAAAACCCACCGCCATCCCCCAGTCCTACCAAAACCCACCGCCATCCCCCAGTCCTACCAAAACCCACCGCCATCCCCCAGTCCTACCAAAACCCACCGCCATCCCCCAGTCCTACCAAAACCCACCGCCATCCCCCAGTCCTACCAAAACCCACCGCCATTCCCCAGTCCTACCAAAACCCACCGCCATTCCCCAGTCCTACCAAAACCCACCGCCATCCCCCAGTCCTACCAAAACCCACCGCCATCCCCCAGTCCTACCAAAACCCACCGCCATCCCCCAGTCCTACCAAAACCACTGCCATACCCCAGTCCTACCAAAACCCACCGCCATCCCCCAGTCCTACCAAAACCCACCGCCATCCCCCAGTCCTACCAAAACCCACCGCCATCCCCCAGTCCTACCAAAACCACTGCCATACCCCAGTCCTACCAAAACCCACCGCCTTCCCCCAGTCCTACCAAAACCCACCACCATACCCCAGTCCTACCAAAACCCAGCACCTATCCCAGTGTTACCAAACCCTATTACCATACCCTAGTCCTAAAGGCCGGCTCGGGTCTGCAAATTAAACCCGACCCGAGCCAGACAGAACCACATCCGACCCGGCCTGAGTCCTTTCATTTTTTCCCGCGCCTGACCCGACCACCGGAGTGTTCAATCAACCTAGCTTCCGTTTTTCACTTTTTAAGCTTGTGCAGATAAAGAACAAAATCTGTAACTGGACTTGAAAGGTTGTTTAAAAAGTACATTAAGACTGCAGCCACGTACTGGAGGTGGTGACAGTGTCTGTCCGGCCTGACTCGAGCCGACCCGAACCTGAATGCCGGACCTGGAAGAGCGACCCGACCCGAACCCGACACATGTTGTCGGGTCCCGTCGGGTTCGGGTCAGGTAGCCATGCTCTACCTAGTCCTACCAAAGTCCATCACCTATCCCAGTGCTACCAAACCCACCACCTACCCCAGTGCTACCAAACCCTATTACCATACCCCAGTGCTATCAATCCCTACCACCATCCCCCACTGAAACTAAATCCCAGGATCATCCCCCAGTGCTAAAGGCCGGCTCGGGTCTGCAAATGAAACCCGAACCGAGCCCGACAGAACCACATCCAACCCGAGCCCGACCTATCCCGGGTCATTTCATTTTTTCCCACGCCCAACCCGACCACCCGAAATAAAGTTGATTATATTAAAGAGGTTGTGCTCTACCTTGGATGGAACCGCTCACTGCAGACTAGTGCAGAGTGTTTCCCGCCTTGACGTCCTGACTGTCACTTTGTCCAACCTGGCCCGACCCGACCCGAGCCCGAATGCTGGACCCGGAAGAGCGACCCGACCCGAACCCGACACGTCGTCGGGTCCCGTCGGGTTCGGGTCGGGTAGCCATGATCGACCCAGTGCTACTAAATCCCAGGATCATAGAATCAAAGGAGGTTTAAGGCACAGAAAGAGGCCACTTGGCCCATCATGTCTGTGCCAACTAGAAAACGATCCACCCCTTCTAATCCCACTGTCCAGCATTTGGTCTGTAGCTCTGCCGATTACGGCACTTGAGGTGCTTATCCAGACTCCTTTTGAATGAATTGAGGGTTTCTGCCTCAACTACCCTTTCAGGCAGTGAGTTCCAGACCCCCACCACCCTCTGGGTGAAAAAATTTTCCTCAACTCCTCTCTAATTTTTCTACCAATCACATTAAATCTATGCCCCCTAGTCAGTGACCTCTCTACTAAGGTAAATAGGCCCTTCACCTCCACTCTATTCAAGCCCCTCAAAACTTTGTACATTTCATCATCCTCCAGTGCTAGCAAACCCTACTGCCTTCCCCCAGTGCTACAATCCCCAATGCTATCAACTGCAAGGACCTGCCCCAATCCTACAAAACCAAGGATAGTCCCCAAGTGCAGCTAAACCCCATTCCCTGTCCTCAGTATTGCTAAATAGCAGATACGTAGCTCCAGTTCTTACAGTTCAACAGTGTAATATCAGGTTTCAAAGAGATGAGGAATATAAAGTGAAGGGATTTAAAGGGTACTCATTTCTTGTTGTCACAGAATAATGGACAGAGTTCTGAAATCAATCACTGAAGCAGCAGGAAAAATGCATTATGCCACATTAAAAAATTGACGTAATAAATGACCTGATGTTATCTTCTACATGGCATAACTACTCTTATTGTGATAAAACATGGAATTTTCTGAATCACAGTGAGCAACACCACAGGAGGTCTACTGGCATATACGATAGGCATAACTCTCCTGTATATATTCTGATCAGTATAGCCCTATTTATAACAGCCATAACTCTCCTGTCTATGTTCTAGCCAGTACGGCCTGTCTTTCAATACAAACCTAAAACTAGAGTTTAACTCATCTTACCTAATGCAGACTTTGCAGCTGCTGATGCCACCCGTGGGTCAACAACAGATGCCAGGAATGCCACAGTGCTCATGACAGGGTTACCAGACTGGCTGAATGGAATTGGTTGATAAGCCAACGGGCCCAATGAGGCTTCAGAATCTTCAAGGTATGGATCTTCTATCGGTAAACGCAAGAAATGCAAGATACATTCATCCTGTGTGCGACTGCCTACATGTTCTGAGACTTTATTCCAATCATCCTTATACATCTCCAGTGCCTATGGAAAAAAGGGAAGTAGATATGAATCAGTCATGAGCAGGGTGTTCAAAAGGACAATGTATTAGAACACTAACCTTTTTTATCTCAGACATCTGGTCCATACAGAAGGACGAATGCTGGATTACATCACTAAAAGTCCATTTACATTGCAGATAGCTGTCTGGGAATGGTTGCTGCAGTTCAGAATCCAGCCAGACAGAACCATGTTTACATTGCTTGGCTCCATCTGGCTGGAACTCTAATTGTCCTGTCGGTAGACAGTTCTGCAAATGCCTGGAACCACAACATAAGATACAGGAGAAGGAGTAGGCCATTTGGCTCCTCAACCCGGCTCCAACATTCAATAAGATCATGGCTGATCTGACTGTGGCCTGAACTCTAATTTCCTGCCCATTTCCATAACCCTAGACTCCCTTGTAGATCAAAAGTCTAACTCGGCCTTGAATATATTCAATGACCCAGCCTCCACTGTTCTCTTGGGTACAGAATTCCGAAGATGAACGACTATCTGAGAGAAGAAATTCCTCCTCATCTCCACCTTAAAAGAGAGACCCCTTATTTTTAAATTGTTTCCCCTAGTTCTAGATTTTCCCATGAGGGGAAACATCCTCTCAGCAACTACCCTGTCAAGCCCCCTTAGAATCTTATATATTTAAATAAAATCACTCTAATTCTTCTAAACTCCAATGAGTATAGGTCCTACCTGCTCAACCTTTCCTCATAAGACAACACCTTTATCCCAGGCATCAGCCCAGTGAACCTTCTCTGAACTGCTTCCAATGCAAGTATGTCCCTCCTTAAATAAGGAGACCAAAACTGTACCCAGTACTTCAGAAGTGGTCTCACCAACACCCTGTACAGTTATAGCAAGACTTCCCTACTTTTATACTCCAACCCCCTTGCAATAAATGCCAACACTCCATTTGTCTTCCTAATTACTTGCTGTACCTGCATGCTAACTTTTTGTGATTCGTGTACAAGGACACCCAGATCCCTCTGTACCCCAGCATTCTGTAGTCTCTCTCCATGTAAATAATTTTCTGCTTTTCCATTCTTCCTGCCAAAGTGGACAACCTCATATTTTCCCAAATTATACTCCATCTGCCAAATTTTTGCCCACTTACTTAACTTATCTATATCTCCTTGCAGACACTTTGTGTCCTCCTCACAACTTGCTTTCCCACCTATCTTTGTATCGTTCACAAATCTAGCTACAATACACTCGGTCCCTCCATCCAAGTCCTTAATATAGATCCTAAATAGTTGATGTCCCAACACTGATTCCTGTGGCACTCCACTAGTTACAGCTTGCCAACCTAAAAATACCCCACTTATCCCAACTGTTATTTAGCCAATCCTTTATCCATGCTAATATATCACCCCCAACACCATGAGCTCTTATCTTGTGTAGTAACCTTTAAGTGGCACCATATCGAATGCCTTTTGGAAATCCAAATACACTACATCTACTGGTTCCTCTCTATCCACCCTGTTTGTTACATCCTCAAAGAACTCTATTTCCTTTTGTAAAACCATGTTGATTCCGCCTGACTGCATTATGATTTTCTAAATGTCCTGCTACTGCTTCCTTAACAATGGTTTCCAGCATTTTCCCAATGATAGATGTTAGGCTAACTTGCCTCGAGTTTCCTGCTTTCTATGCCCCACCCAGACCTTTCTTGAATAGAGGTGTTACATTGCGGTTTTCCAATCCGCTGAGAGCTTTCCAGAATCTAAGGAATTTTGGGGGATTACAACCAATGCATCCACTATCTCTGCAGCCACTTCTTTTAAGACCCTAGGATGCAGGGGCCATCTGGTCCAGAGGACTTGTCAACCTTTAGTCCTATTAGTTTTCCTCGTACTTTTTCTCTAGTGATCGTGATTATTTTTAACTGCCTCTGTCCCTTTTGCTTCTTGATTTTCTGCTATTCTTGGGATGCTTTTTGTGTCTTCTACTGTGAAGACAGATACAAAATACTTATTCAAAGTCTCTGCCATTTCCTTGTTTCCCATTATTAATTCCCCAGTCTCAACCATCTCAGGGACCAACACTTACTTTAGCTACTCACTTCCTTTTTACATATTTTTAGAAGCTTTTACTGTCCGTTTTTATATTTCTTGCCAGTTTACTTTCATACTCTAGTTTCTCCCTCTTTTTTTTTTTTAAGTCATGCTGGTTTCTCAAACTTTCCAAATCTTCTGGCCTACCACTAACCTTTGCATCATTGTACTCCTTTGCTTTCAATTTGATACCATCCTGAACTTCCTTAGTATGCCACGGATGGTGCATCCTTCTCATAGAATCTTTCTTTCTCAATAGAATATATCTTTGTTGAGAGTTATGAAATATCTCCTTAAATGTCTGCCACTACTTCTCTATTGTGTTACCTTTTAACTTATTCTCCCAGTCCACTTTAGCCAACTCTGTTTCCATATCTTGTAATTGCCTTTAAGTTTAAGACACTGGTTTCAGACCCAAACCTCTCACCCTCAAACTGAATGTGAAATTCTATCATGTTATGGTCACTCTTGCCTACAGGATCCTTTACTATGAGGTCATTTATTAATCCTGTCTCATTACACATTACCAGGTCTAAAACAGCCTGCTCCTAGGTTGGTTCCAGAACGTATTGCTCCCTAATACACTCTATTGAGCTCATCCTCCAGGTTAAAATCACCCATAGGTGAGGTATTAAATGATTACTTTTCATCTGTGTTCACTATGGAGAAGGACAATGTAGGTGTAGAGATCAGGGAAGGGGACTGTGATATACTTGAACAAATTAGCATTGAAAGGGAGGAAGTATTAGCTGTTTTAGCGGGTTTAAAAGTGGATAAATCCCCAGGCCCAGATGAGATGTATTCCAAGCTGTTATGTGAGGCAAGGAAGGAGATAGTAGGGGCTCTGACACAAATTTTCAAATCCTCTCTGGCCAGAGGAGAGGGCAGCAAATGTGGTACCATTATTCAAGAAGGGTAGCAGGGATAAACCAGGTAATTACAGGCCAGTGAGTCTAACATCAGTGGTAGGGAAACTATTGGAAAAAATTCTGAGGGACAGGATTAATCTCCACTTGGAGAAGCAGGGATTAATCAGGGATAGTCAGCAGGGCTTTGTCAGGGAGAGATCGTGTCTAACAAACTAGACTGAATTTTTCGAGGAGGTGACTAGATGTGTAGATGAGGGTAAAGCAGTTGATGAAGTCTACATGGACTTCAGTAAGGCTTTTGATAAGGTCCCGCATGGGAGATTGGTCAAGAAGGTAAGAGCCCATGGGATCCAGGGCAATTTGGCAAATTGGATCCAAAATTGGCTTAGTGGCAGGAGGCAGAGGGTGATGGTCGAGGGTTGTTTTTGCGAGTGGAAGCCTGTGTCCAGTGGTGTACCGCGGGGATCAGTGCTGGGACCCTTGCTGTTTGTAGTGTACATTAATGATTTAGACGTGAATATAGGAAGTATGATCAGTAAGTTCGCAGATGACACGAAAACTGGTGGTGTCGTAAACAGTGAGGAGGAAGGCCTTAGATTACAGGACGATATAGATGGGCTGGTAAGATAGGCAGAGCAGTGGCAAATGGAATTTAATCCTGAGAAGTGTGAGGTGATGCATTTTGGGAGGACTAACAAGGCAAGGGAATATACAATGGATGGTAGGAAATACAGAGGGTCAGAGGGAACTTGGTGTACTTGTCCATAGATCACTGAAAGCAGCAGCACAGGTAGATAAGGTGGTTCGGAAAGCATATGGGATACTTGCCTTTATTAGCCGAGGCATAGAATACAAGAGCAGGGAGGTTACGATGGAGCTGTATAAAACACTAGTTAGGCTGCAGCTGGAGTACTGTGTACAGTTCCGGTCACCACACTATAGGAAGGATGTGATTGCACTGGAGAGGGTGCAGAGGAGATTCACCAGGATGTTGCCTGGGCTGGAGCATTTCAGTTATGAGGAGAGACTGAATAGGATAGGGTTGTTTTCCTTAGAGCAGAGAAGGCTGAGGGAGGAACCTGATTGAAGTATACAAAATTATGAAGCGCATTGATAGGATAGAGAGATAGAAACTTTTTCCCTTAGCAGAGGGATCAATAACCAGGGGGCATAGATTTAAAGTAAGGGGCAGGAGGTTTAGAGGGGATTTGAGGAAAAATATTTTCACCCAGAGGGTGACTGGAATCTGGAACGCATTGCCTGAAGGGGTGGTAGAGGCAGGAACCCTCACAACATTTAAGAAGTATTTAGATGTGCACTTGAAACGCCATAGCATACAATGCTATGGGCCAAGTGCTGGAAAATGGGATTAGAATAGATAGGTGCTTGATGGCCAGCATGAACACGATGGGCCGAAGGGCCTGCTTCTGTGCTGTAAAACTCTATGACCCATGATTATTGCAGTACCTTTCCTATAAGCCCCCATTATTTCTTGATTTATATTCTGCCCTACGGTGTAGCTACTGTTAGGTGGCCTATAAACTACTCCTTTCAGTGACTTCTTTCCTTTATTATTTCTTATCTCCACCCAAACTGACAGTACATCTTGATCTTACCGGCCAAGATCATTTCTCACTATTATACTGATCTCATCCTTTATTGACAGAGCTACCCCACCTTCAGTTTCTTTCTTCCTATCCTTCCGAAATGTCAAATACTCTTGAATATTTGGGATCTTGGTGCCAATAGGTAGAAATGTAAATGTTAGAGAGTGCAGAGGACAGTCAAAACCAAGATATAAGACTCCCTCCTTTGGGTTTGTGTTCTACAGTTAGATCAAAACCTGACCCTGAGTCTAGAAGGCTGTGCCCAGCACTCCACCTGTTCCTAATACTAGCACAGAACCAGGAGAATGAAGATACTAAGGGGTTTGAGAGAGATGCATCAGGTGATTCACAAATAGAAGTGGCAGTAGAGGAAGAGGAGGAAAGATCAGAGTAGGATGATGCGCCATAACGTATATCTGCTCTTTGGATAGAATAACCTTCAGACTGGTGTGAATGCAGAAGCACACACTTTCCACATCCTTTGAGTCTGCCATGGCTACTTGGTGGAGAATGTGCCAGATTGTACCTTCGACATTACTGGAGTGCTGCATGAGTGATTTTCAGATATACAGAGCATCAGGAAGGGAGTGATATTTTTACCATCATCTGCAGAGGAACTCCAACAAACAAGGGTTGACCAAATTTTTCTCAATCACCGTGTCTGCTGGCATTGAGATCTTGAGACCACCGATTGGGGATTGTGTGGAAAGAGGAGGGACAGCAAGCTTAAATCACACCAGAGGCACCCTATTGAGTATATCAATAGTCATCCAGCTGGCATGCCCACTGGGGAACGGGCTAGAGAAGGGTCTGATGAGGCAGCTTCCTCTCACAGTGTCTGTAATTATATAAATCCTTTGAGGGCCTGATTTGAGCAGGAGGATAGGCAGAGAGCGGAACAGGATGGCAGTCACTTTGCTGTCAGCCTAGCTCCTGTTGTCAAAGCACCATCTCATGATCCTGCAATCAGACAGCCAAGGCCACCACCATCCCTGCACCCAAAAGTAACCTGCCACTAGTCAAGAAGGGCATAGATGAAGCTTTAAGTTACAGAGTTGAACAAGCACACCTTATATCACCAAAAAAAGCATGGTCATAAGGCTTAGACAATATGTTTTTAAGGTAAACAGCATGAAATAAATATTGATATTTTGAACCTGCTTAGCATCGACAGTGTTTGCTACCAGGTATGTTAGGGTCTGAAGTTCTGCTAATGGATGATAAATACCTCGTAGTCAAGTTATATAAATAGAGAGCCAGCCAGCCAGCACTGGCTGGTGGTGTGGTTTGGAGAGCAGAAGTAAGCTCCGTGACAAGCAATAAACAATCTCCACCAAAGCATCCTAGTCTCAGCATCTTCACAAACAGGTTTGGAGATTTTTCTAACCGGTAGAGTGGTGGAAAGCAAAAAGTGCTGGGAGAGGGCAGCAAGATAGTTCAGCTTCAGTAGAAGGCATGTGTGGCATGAATTTTGGGGGAACAATGTGTGACTTTCATATCAGAGCTGTGAGAGGTTGATTGCCGAGGGGCTGGCTGAGTTTTTGCTTAGAAAAGGGAGTTTGCTGGTGAGATAGGATGTGCCTCCATTTAACAAAGCAGAATTAGCTCTAATTAACTAAGTCCAGAGTAGCAAAACATCATAATGGTGGGATCAGGAGCTCAGCTAGCAATATACCTAATTTCCTGATCCATGCTGATAGGGCCACTTTTATGAGGTCGCACTGTGATACTTTCAACTACCTAACGGACAAACTGACTGTCAGATCCAACAAATAAAATAAAAAGAAGTGTCATCTAAATCAGGATAGTATCAAGGCTGGTATACTCTCCCCGAGCAGTCACTGGTACATATAATACTCATTAAATTAAATCCTATTATCCTGAAATACGTCAGAGGAAGCAAGGGATAATCATTATTGAAGTAGTTTTTTATTTGTTCATGGGATGTGGGCATCGCTGGCTGGGCCAGCATTTATTGCCCATCCCTAATTGCCCTTGAGAAGGTGGTGGTAAGCTGCCTTCTTGAACTGCTGCAGTCCATGTGGGGTAGGTACACCCACATTGCTGTTAGGAAGGGAATTCCAGGATTTTGACCCAGTGACAGTGAAGGAACGGCGATATGGTTCCAAGTCAGGATGGTGTGTGACTTGGACGGGAACTTGCAGGTGGTGGTGTTCCCATGCATCTGCTGCCCTTGTCCTTCTGGATGGAAGAGGTTGCGGGTTGGGAAGATGCTGTCGAAAGAGCCTTGCTGAGTTGTTGCAGTGCATCTTGTAGATGGTACACACTGCTGTCACTGCGCACCGTTGGTGGAGAGAGTGAATGTTTAAGATGGTGGATGGGGTGCCAAACAAGTGGGCTGCTTTGTCCTGCATGATGTTGAGCTTCCTGAGTGTTGTTGGAGCTGCACCCATCCAGGCAAGTGGAGAGTATTCCATTACACTCCTGACTTGTGCCTTGTAGATGGCGGACAGGCTTTGGGGAGTCAGGAGATGAGTTACTCGCCTCAGGATTCCTAGCCTCTGACCTGCTCTTGTAGTCACAGTATTTATATGGCTGGTTAAATTTCTGGTCAATGGTAACCCCCAGGATATTGATGGTGGGGGGATTCAGCGATGGTAATGCCATTGAATGTCAAGGGGAGATGGTTAGATTCTCTCTTGTTGGAGATAGTTGTTGGCTGGCCTTGTGTGGCAAGAATGTTACTTGCCACTTATCAGTCCAAGGCTGAATGTTGTTGAGGTGTTGCTGCATGTGGGCACAGACTGCTTCAGTATCTGAGGAGTCACGAATGGTACTGAACACTGTGCAATCATCAACGAATATCCCCACTTCTGACCTTATGTTGGAGCGAAGGTCTTTGATGAAGCAGCTTAAGATGGTTGGGCCTAGGACACGCCCCTGAGGAACTCCTGCAGTGATGTCCTGGAACTCAGATGATTGACCTCCAACAACCACAACTATCTTCCTTTGTGCTAAGAGTGACTCCAACCAGTGGAGAATTTTACCCCTGATTCCCACTGACTTCAATTTTGTTGGGGCTCCTCAATGCCACACTCAGTCAAATGCTGCCTTGATGATAAGGGCAGTTACTCTCACCTCGCCTCTGGAACTCAGCTCTTTTGTCCATGTTTGGACCAAAGCTGTAATGAGGTCTGGAGCCAAGTGGTCCTTACAGAACCCAAACTGAGCATCTGTGAGCAGGTTATTGCTGAGTAAGTGCCGCTTGACAGCACTGTCAACGACACCTTCCATCACTGTGTTCATGATTGAAAGGAGGTTGATGGGGCAGTAATTGGCCAGATTAGGTTTGTCCTGTTTTTTGAGGACAGAACATACCTGGGCAATTTTCCACATTGTCAAGTAGATGTCAGTGTTGTAGCTGTACTGAAATAGCTTGGCTAGGGGCATGACTACTTTTAGAGCACAGTCTTCAGTATTACAGCTGGGATGTTATCAGGGCCCATAGCCTTTGCTGTATCCAGGACCTTCTGCTGTTTCTTGATATTATGTGGTGAATCAAATTGGCTGAACACTGGCATCTGTGATGCTGGGGACCTCAGGAGGAGGCCAAGATGGATCATCCACTCAGCATTTCTGGCTGAAGATGGTTGGAAATGCTTCAGTCTTGACTTTTGCACTGATGTGCTGGGCTCCACTGTTATTGAGGATGGGGATGTTTGTGGAGCCTGTTCCTCTGGTTAGTTTAATTGTCCACCACCATTCATGACTGGATATGGCAGGACTGCAGAGCTTTGATCTGATCTGTTGGCTGTGGGATCGCTTAGCTCCATCGATATCATGTTGTTCTGCTGTTTAGAATGCATGACAGGGGCGAGAGTAACAGGGTAGTTGTTATGGGGGACTTTAACTTTCCAAATATTGACTGGAAATACTATAGTTCGAGTACTTTAGATGGGTCAGTTTTTGTCCAGTGTGTGCAGGAGGGTTTTCTGACACAGTATGTAGACAGGCCAACCAGGGGCGATGCCACATTGGATTTGGTACTGGGTAATGAACCCGGCCAGGTGTTAGATTTAGATGTAGATGATCACAATTCGGTTAGGTTTACTTTAGCGATGGGCAGGGACAGGTATAGACCGCAGGGCAAGAATTATAGCTGGGGGAAAGGAAATTATGATGCGATTCGGCAAGATTTAGGATGCGTAGGATGGGGAAGGAAACTGCAAGGGATGGGAACAATCGAAATGTGGAGCTTATTCAAGGAGCAGCTACTGCGTGTCCTTGATAAGTATGTACCTGTCAGGCAGGGAGGAAGCTGTCGAGCGAGGGAGCCGTGGTTTACTAAAGAAGTTGAAACGCTTGTCAAGAGGAAGAAGGCGGCTTATGTCAGGATGAGACGTGAAGGCTCAGTTAGGGCGCTTGAGAGTTACAAGATATCCAGGAAGGATCTAAAGGGAGAGCTAAGAAGAGCAAGGAGAGGACACGAGAAGTCATTGGTGGATAGGATCAGGGAAAACCCTAAGGCTTTCTATAGGTATATCAGGAATAAAAGAATGACTAGAGTTAGATTAGGGCCAATCAAGGATAGTAGTGGGAAGTTGTGTGTGGAATCAGAGGAGATAGGGGAAGCGTTAAATGAATATTTTGCGTCAGTATTTACAGTAGAGAAAGAAAATGTTGTCGAGGAGAATACTGAGATTCAGACTACTAGGCTAGATGGGATTGAGGTTCACAAGGAGGAGGTGTTAGCAATTTTGGAAAGTGTGAAAATAGATAAGTCCCCTGGGCCAGATGGGATTTATCCTAGGATTCTCTGGGAAGCAAGGGAGGAGATTGCAGAGTCTTTGTCCTTGATCTTTATGTCGTCATTGTCGACAGGAATAGTGCCGGAAGACTGGAGGATAGCAAATGTTGTCCCCTTGTTCAAGAAGGGGAGTAGAGACAGCCCTGGTAATTATAGACCTGTGAGCCTTACTTCGGTTGTGGGTAAAATGTTGGAAAAGGTTATAAGAGACAGGATTTATAATCATCTAGAGAAGAATAAGTTCATTAGAGATAGTCAGCACAGTTTTGTGAAGGGTAGGTCGTGCCTCACAAACCTTATTGAGTTTTTCGAGAAGGACCAAACAGGTGGATGAGGGTAAAGCAGTGGATGTGGTGTATATGGATTTCAGTAAGGCGTTTGATAAGGTTCCCCAAGGTAGGCTATTGCAGAAAATACGGAAGTATGGGGTTGAAGGTGATTTAGAGCTTTGGATCAGAAATTGGCTAGCTGAAAGAAGACAGAGGGTGGTGACTGATGGCAAATGTTCATCCTGGAGTTTAGTTACTAGTGGTGTACCGCAAGGATCTGTTTTGGGGCCACTGCTGTTTGTCATTTTTATAAATGACCTGGAAGAGGGTGTAGAAGGGTGGGTTAGTAAATTTGCGGATGACACTAAGGTCGGTGGAGTTTTGGATAGGGTACAGAGGGACATAGATAGGCTGCAGAGCTGGGCTGAGAGATGGCAAATGGAGTTTAATGCGGAAAAGTGTGAGGTGATTCACTTTGGAAGGAGTAACAGGAATGCAGAGTACTGGGCTAATGGGAAGATTCTTGGTAGTGTAGATGATCAGAGAGATCTTGGTGTCCAGGTACATAAATCCCTGAAGGTTGCTACCCAGGTTAATAGGGCTGTTAAGAAGGCATATGGTGTGTTAGCTTTTATTAGTAGGGGGATCGAGTTTCGGAGCCACGAGGTCATGCTGCAGCTGTACAAAACTCTGGTGAGACCGCACCTGGAGTATTGCGTGCGGTTCTGGTCACCGCATTATAGGAAGGATGTGGAAGCTTTGGAAAGGGTGCAGAGGAGATTTACTAGGATGTTGCCTGGTATGGAGGGAAGGTCTTACGAGGAAAGGCTGAGGGACTTGAGGTTGTTTTCGTTGGAGAAGGAGGAGGAGAGGTGACTTAATAGAGACATATAAGATAATCAGAGGGTTAGATAGGGTGGATAGTGAGAGTCTTTTTCCTCGGATGGTGATGGCAAACACAAGGGGACATAGCTTTAAGTTGAGGGGTGATAGATATAGGACAGATGTCAGAGGTAGTTTCTTTACTCAGAGAGTAGTAGGGGCGTGGAACGCCCTTCCTGCAGCAGTAGTAGACTCGCCAACTTTAAGGGCATTTAAGTGGTCATTGGATAGACATATGGATGAAAATGGAATAGTGTAGGTCAGATGGTTTCACAGGTCGGCGCAACATCGAGGGCCAAAGGGCCTGTACTGCGCTGTAATATTCTAATTTTGTAATATTCTATTCTAGTCCTGTGTTGTAGCTTCACCAGGTTGGCATCTCAGTTTTAGGTATGCCTTGTGCTCTCTTAGCATGCTGTCCTACACTCCTCATTGAACCAGGGTTGGCCCCCTGGCTTGATGGTAATGGTAGAGTGGGGGATATGTCAGGCCAGGAGGTTATAGATTGTAGTTGAATACAATTCAGCTGCTGCTGATGGCCCACAGCTCCTCATGGTTGCCCAATTTTGAGCTGCTAGATCTGTCTGAATCTATCCCATTTAGCACAGTGGTACTGCCACGCAACACAATGGACGCTATCCTCCTGAGTGTGAAGATGGGACTTGTCTCCACAAGGACTGTGTGGTGGTCACTCCTACAAATATTGTCATGGACAAGATGACAGGTATTCTGGTTAGGATGAGGTCAAATCGGTTTTTCCCCTCTTGTTGGTTCTCTCACAACCTGCTGCAGGCCGAGTCTAGCAGATATACCCTTCAGGACTCGACTAACTCTGTCCGTAGTGGTGCTACCCAGCCACGCTTGGTGATGGACACTGAAGTCCCCACCTAGAGTACATTTTGTGCCCTTGCACCCCTCAGTGCTTCTTCCAAGTGGTTTTCAGCGTGGTGAAGCACTGATTCATCAGCTGGGGGGCGGTAGGTGGTAATCATCAGGAGGTTTCCTTGCCCATGTTTGTCCTGATGCCATGAAACTTCATGGGGTCCGAAGTCAATGTTGAGGACTCCCAGGGTCACTCCCTCCCAACTAGATACCACTGTGCTGCCACCTCTGGTGGGTCTCTCCTGCCAGCCAGACAGGACATACTCAGGGATGGTGATGGAGGAGTCTCGGACATTGGCTGTAAGTTATCATTTGGTGAGTATGACTATGTCAGGCTGTTGCTTGACTAGTCTGTGGGACAGCTCTCCACAGTGAGATTTCAAGTTCCTTATTGGAATTCTGATAATTTGATACAGAAGTCAGAGCCAATCCCACTCTATTAATACGAATTGATATGTAAATCCTATGATCATTATGTTCTCTGTCTCCTGTCCCTCATGTAATTACATATTAAGCAACACCCAAATATAAAGAGCATTCCTTTGATCACAATGAGTGGTCAAAAGTATTTTGCAACCCTGTGATCATTATCTATAAGTTACTGAACACAAATAAATTCTGTAAACCTAAACCCACTCCTTGTCCAAGTACGGCAAGGGTTAAGTTCTGTTCTCTCCAATACCTTTTAATTCTTTAGTTGCAAAGATTCGTTTGTTCCTTGCTGGTTCCACATTACCATAAATGGATAGTATACGAATGTGCAATTCCAAAACAGTTGGGCGAATCTTCTGACAGCTGGCCAGTCTCCACATTATCAGTGCAAAATAAAACTGCTTGATGCTTGTCGTCCGTGCATGGCAAGTTCCCAGCATACAATGGGCAGTTCCAGCACCCGACAATGTGTTACTGACATTCCTGGCTCGGAACATCAGAACATTACACAGGGGTGCTGTGGGGAGCAGAGTGCCAGAATTACCATCCCAGCATCCCATATTTCGAGATACAGTATTTGAGGAATTTGAGACATGACGTGTGGTGAGTGTCGTGTGTTTGAGAGGAACAGGTGACTTTGGACCTATGGTTCCCAAAGCTCTCCACCACTGGGGGTTTTCCTCACCTCATGCCTGGGTCTGTTGCAGACTCATCGATATAGATTGATTGCTATAATAAGTCAACAACCCCGTTATCATTGTATCATGTGCCTACAGGATGGATGGCAGAAGGCAAACTAGGTAGACTTTGATCTGTTTTTGTCTAGTAATTCCTATGTATTACCCAAGAAAGAGTGGGAGGAACAGTGTCACTTGTGGGGGGGAGAAGTGGCCAAAGTCTGCAGCCATGAAGTAAGGGGACAGAGAATGCCATTCAGGCATCAGTGCTTTGTGGCCTGTGTCAGCTTTTGCTGGTTTTGGGTTAGCTTGTACAGACTGCTCTGAATTAGAATCGCATGTTTTTACCTCAAGCAGTAGAAGTGTCTCTTGCTCCGTCCACTCTCGTGTAGCACTAGCGGCTGCTTTACTCTGGGGGAAAGGAAAATAGAAGTGAAATCAAAGGGTTGCCTTCCTGGTGGGAATGATAACATTTCAATTTATGCAGCATCACCAAAACACTCCAAAGCACTTCACAATGATGAGTTACTTTGAAGTAACTGCCATTATGAAGGCAAACGTAGCACCCATTTTGTACACAGAGAGATCCCATAAACAGTGCTGACTAGGTGCTCTGTTTCTGGCAGTGCTGTTCGAGAAAGAAGCATTGGGTAAAACCTGGGAAAACCCCAGTTCCTCTTCCAAAAGGCGTAGGCACGATGGGCCGAATGGCTTCCATCTGAGCAGTACGTTGTATGATTCTATGAATCATGCCATGGGAGAGACAGCACTGAAATAAACCCACACAGGCTGATAAAATGCCCATTCTTTACAACAGCACAGAAAGCAATCTTTTGGGAAGTCCCCATCCATAGGGTACTTCCATCAAATAAGATCCTACTGAACGACCAATTCAATTCATTTGAAAGGGAAAATAAATGCCTGTTTTAGGAATGTGACCTCACTATGACCTCGCAGTGGTTTGCACCACAGCCTCACAGCTCCAGCGACCCGGGTTCAGTTCTGGGTACTGCCTGTGCGGAGTTTGCAAGTTCTTCCTGTGACCGTGTGGGTTTCCGCCGGGTGCTCCGGTTTCCTCCCACAGCCAAAGACTTGCAGGTTAATTGGTATATTGGCCATTGTAAATTGCCCCTAGTGTAGGTAGGTGGTAGGAGAATTGAGGAAGGTGGGGATGTGGTAGGGAATATGGGATTAATGTAGGATTAGTATAAATGGGTGGTTGTTGGTCAGCACAGACTCGATGGGCCGAAGGACCTGTTTCAGTGCTGTATCTCTCTATGACTCTATGACTAGGTATAGCCTCACTTAACCTGGAAATCTTTCCTTCCTTCTTGCCTATCAAGTTGATCATGTCACAGATGGTTATAAGCCATTACTCTGAGCCTTGGGTTAGGCCTGAAACCCTGCCTTACCTTAGAAGGAACATTTTTCTTAGCGTACATATCAGTACGCAGTCCAAAGTTCTGCATGTCTGCTGCCTTCTCTTTGTTCTTATCAGGGAAGTTAAGCATTTGCTGGGATGCAGATGTCTGTTAAAAGTTGAATACATTAGTGCAAATTCCAACAAGCTTCATTTCCCGCATTTTTCTTTAATAAAGAGTTCATCTGGACCATAACTGCACTTTGACCTGTTGCCAATCCCATTCAGAAAGCAGCCACCAATGGGTACTAAAGGCAGCTTTAGTCTCAACTTATAATCTGGCTTTCTGCATCATTAACATAATATTAATAGAATATTCAGAGAATTCATCTGTCAATTTATATGCCATAGACTGTGATGCATATAGAGTAGCTTGTAAAACAAACCTGTGGAGCTTTGGGCTGAAGAGGCACCAGGCCAGAAGGTGTGTCAGCGAGCACATGGAAATGTGATGTTGGGGGAGGACCCATGGGTGTTGGTCGGCTTTCTGCATCCACTTGGTAATTAATCAGTCCCCATTGCTCGAGAAAAGCGTGCACCCTGCCAACAACCAAGAAATATCACAATAAAACAGGAAGTAAATATTGATTTAGTGTGCACCTCTGTGCAACCACAAACATGATATAATTCAAAGTACACAAACATCTGGCATGAAGTTGACATACAACTGAGTCTGAGAGAATTACTGAAAAAACACAGACACAAAAGTAGATCTACCGTGCAGGTTAACATGGAGAAATAGGGTGGAGAGGGGTGGATTGGCAAGGGAACAATTTTAGGCTTCGACAGGGAAAGTAGGGTTTGAAGCAGTGTGACACTGTTTTTCTTTTAGTCCTTCATGGACTATATGTGTCGGGTTCGGGTCGGGTCGGGCATTTAAAAAAATTAAAGGACTCAGCCCCAGGTTGGCTGTTGTTGGGTTGGGCCCGGGTCGGGTTGTAATTTTATACCCGAGCCAGGCTTTAGCTTGGAGGGGAACTTGCAGGTGGTGGTGTTTCCATGCATCTGCTGCCCTTGTTCTTCTAGGTGGTAGAGGTTGTGGGACTGGAAGGTGCTGTTGAAGAAGCCGTGGTGAGTTGCTATAGTGCATTTTGTAGATGGTACACACTGCTGCCACTGTGCATCGGTGGTGGAGGGAGTGAATGTTTGTAGATGGGGTGCCGATCAAGTGGGCTGCTTTGTCCTGGATGGTGTTGAGCTTCTTGAGTGTTGTTGGAGCTGCACCCATCCAGGCAAGTGGAAAGTATTCCATCACTCTCCTGACTTTTGCCTTGTAAATGGTGGACAGGTTTTGGGGAGTCACGAGGTGAATTACTTGCTGCAGAATTCCCAGCCTCTGACCTACTCGAATAGCCACAGTATTTATGTGGCTGGTCCAGTTCAGTTTCTGGTCAATGGTAACTCCCAGGATGTTGATAGTTGGGGATACAGCAATGGTAATGCCATTGAATGTCAAGGGGAGATGGTTAGTGTATCTCTTGTTGGAGATGGTCATTGCCTGGCACATGTGTGGCAAGAATGTTACTTGCCACTTATCAGTCCAAGCCTGAATATTGTCCAGGTGTTGCTGCAAGTGGACACGGGCTGCTTCAGTATCTTTTACGAATGGAAATGTACATTGTGCAATCATCAACGAACATCCCAATTCTGGCCTTATGTTGGAGGGAAGGTCACTGATGAAGCAGCTGAAGATGGTTGGACCTAGGACACTACCCTGAGGAACTCCTGCTGTGATGTCCTGGGCTGAGATGATTGGCCTCCAACAACCACAACCATCTTTCTTTGAGTTAGGTATAACTCCAGCCAGTGGGGAACTTTCCCCCCAATTTCCATTGGCCCCAATTTTGTTAGGGCTCCTTGATGCCATACTTGGTCAAATGCTCCCTTGACGTCAAGGGCAGTCACTCTCACCTCACCCCTGGAATTCAGCTCTTTTGTCCATGTTGATGTCATGAGGTCTGGGGCTGAGTGGTCCTGGCAGAACCCAAACTGAGCATCAATCAGCAGGTTATTGGTGAGTAAGTGCTGCTTGATAGCACTGTCAACGACACCTTCCATCACTTTGTTGATGACTGAGAGTGGACTGATGGGGTGGTAATTGGCCTGATTGGATTTGTCCTGCTTTTTGTGGACAGAACATACCTGGTCAGTTTTCCACTCTGTCAGCTAAATGCCAGTGTTGTAGCTGCACTGGAATAGCCTAGCTTGAGGTGCAGCTAATTCGGGAGCACAAGTCTTCAGCAGTACAACTGGAATGTCATCAGGGCCTTTGCTGTATCCAGCACACTCAGCTGTTTTTTGATATCAAGTGGAGTGAATCGAATTGGATGAAGACTGGCATCTGTGATGCTAGAGACTCAGCAGAAGATCGCGATGGATCATCCACTCAGCACTTCTGGCTAAATATGGTTGCATGTAGCTGTTTTGAATATCTATCTATACATCCTATTAGAAAGCACACATCTGCACTCACTTCCTATTTACAAAATATTACTTCCTATTGCTGTGTTTATGATCACACTTTTGTGTCGTAAGAACATAACAAACAGGAGCAGCAGTAGGCCATTTGGCCCCTTGACCCTGCTCCGCCTTTCAATGAGATCATGGATGATCTGATTGTGGCTTTAACTCCATTTTCCTGCTTGCCCCCGTAACCCTTGACTCTTTGTAGAATCTGTCTAACTCAGCCTTGAATATATTCAGTGACCCAGCCTCCACTGCTCTCTGGGGAAGAGAATTCCAAAGATTCACAACCCTCTGAGAGAAGAAATTCCTCCTCATCTCTGTCTTAAATGGGAGACTCCTTATTTTGAAACTGTTCTCCCTAGTTCTTGATTCCCCCATGAGGCGAAACATCCTCTCACCATCTACCTTGTCAAGCCCCCTTAGAATCTTATATATTTCAATAAGATCACCTCTCATTCTTCTAAACTCCAATGAGTATAGGCCCAACCTGCTCAACCTTTCCTCATAAGACGACCCCTTCATCCCAGTGAACCTTTAGTGAACCTTCACTAAACTGCTTCCAATGCAAGTAAATCCCTCCTTCAGTAAGCAGACCAAAACTGTACGCTGTACTCTAGGTGTGGTTTCAACAATGCCCTGTACAATTGTAGCAAGACTTCTCTACTTTTATTCTCCACCCCCTGTCCAATAAAGGCCAACATTCCATTTGCCTTCCTATTACTTGCTGTACCTGCATGCTGACTTTTGGTGATTCATGTACAAGGATACCCAGAACCCTCTGTACCACAGCATTCTGCAGTTTCTCTCCATGTAAATAATATTCTGCTTTTCGATTCTTCCTGCCAAAGTGGACAACCTCACATTTTCCCACATTATACTCCATCTGCCAAATTTTTGCCCACTTACTTAACTTATCTATATCTGCTTGCAGACGCTTTGTGTCCTCCTCATAACGTGCTTTCCCACCTATCTTTGTATTGTCAGCAAATTTGGCTACAATACACTCGGTCCCTTCATCCAAGTCATTAATATAGATCGCAAATAGTTGAGGCCCCAGCACTGATTCCTGTGGCACTCTACGAGTTACAATTTGCCAGCTTGAAAATGCCCCATTTATCTCGACTGTTATTTATCCAATCCTCTATCCATGCTAATATATTACCCCCAACGCCATAAGCTCTTACCTTTTATGTGGCACCTTCTCGAATGCCTTTTGGAAATACAAACACACTACATCTACTGGTTCCCCTTTATCCACCCTGCTTGTTACATCCTCAAACAACTCTAATAGATTTGTCAAATACGATTTCCCTTTCATGAAACCATGTTGACTCTGCCTGATTGTATTATAACTTTCTAAATGTCCGACAACTACTTCCTTAATAATGGATTCTAGCATTTTCCCAATAACAATTGTTAGGCTAACTGGCCTATAGTTTCTTGAATAGAGGTGTCAATTTTAAGCCATTATAAAATCCGAGAATGGAAATCACATGCAAACTTATCACTCTGTAATTGCACATCCTGGCCACCAGCTGGTTTTCACACAAATCACTGAATGTGAATCAGAAGGTGCAATTTCTAATACCCGAAATAAGGGTTTAAACAGAATTTTAAAATTGTCTTTTACTTGGAGCCTTCTATCCTTCCCAAAGGCCTGGGCTTGGACTTGACGTTTCTGTGCAGAGCTGTGACACTCAAGTTAAACTTGAATTGTGCAGTCTGAGAATATGAAGTGTAACTGATTTCGCAGGATGCATCAGTACCAGTCAGTTGTACAGATCAAGTATTTGTTGCTGCTTTCTGGCAGTGGTTTTACTTCAAAAAATGTTGAAAACAAGAATAAAGTTTATTCGCTTTATTGAGGTGAAGTTTATATTTTTGAAATAAAATAGCCTGGCTGTGCACATATGTATGCAAATAAAAACTGATACCAGTTGTTATCTCTTGTGCTGCATTGTATGAGTTTCTGAAAACGCAATAACCTGAAAGGAAGTGAGGGTCTTCGTTCATGGTAATGATAGTCCAATTTATAAAAAAAAACACATTTTGAAGCCAACTGATTATCTCACCTATGTTTTTCTGGCTCACTATAGCAGTGAGACAGATTTTAATTGTTAAAAGCTATGAAACAGAGACAGAAATAGACCCAGACAAACATGGAGTAAAGCCGGCAGTTAGTGTCTTTTCTCATGCTAATTCGATTCCTTCAAAGTTGGATTTTGAAAGCAAACAAAACCTTTGAGGGAAACAGATGGCGAGGTAAAGTAATATGTAGAAAGGGAAGAGTGAAATAGCTTGAAGGTGATGAGTCCTCTATCTCCCACCACTGCCCTTGGAAGGAGTGAGTAAAAGTGGGAGGGAAGTAGATGGGGGTTAAAAATGAGGCAAGTGATAATAAAGGGTGAGGGGAGGATACAGGAATTGAGAGGACTGCTTATTGGGGAAGAGATAGGGGTACTAATGGAAGTGGGAGAGTGGAAGAAAGGGAGCTGGGTTGTGGAGGGAAGTAAAGGGACAAGGGTGGAGCGAGAGGCTAGTGAAGAACGAGTCATTAAATAGTGAATGGCAAGGAAATGCTAAGGCCATATTATCCCTGCACTGAAGAAACAAAAAAGGCAGAACACAAAGCCAAACAGGACAGAGAGGTAGACAAAAGGAAGAGCTAAGGGGGAGAAAAGCAGAAAAGGAGAGAACATTAGAGATAAAGACAGAGGCAGAAAAGGACAGACAAGAGATACAACAACATTAAAAAGCAGAAACAGTTAACAGAGATCATATTCTTCGATTTACCATGTGCAATCTCGCAACATCCTTCCCATTCCCTCTCCCACTCACTCATGCTTCCCTCTATCCCTAACTTCCCACTACACATGCCCCTCCTCTTTGTCCTTCTCTTTTTCTCCTTTGTCTCACAGGTATTAGACATTCAAACCTTCGTCCCACAGGTTAAACTGATTTGCACCGCTTTTTTTCAACCTGACAACAAATGAGGCAGTTAGCTTCAAAATTCAACTTTTTTTTTGACCACTGAATTAACATTAAACGACACACTCTTTCTCATCTTCTGGCCTCAGATCCCCTCTCCATTTGAGTGAGAGAGAGGGAGTGTGTCTGTGTGTCTCTCCAACTCAGCATAACATGTTTTCTAAACTTGATAGAGCACCAAACAAAAGCTACAACAGTGTAACCAGAACACATTTGTTTCTGTTTCTGACATACAAATTATAATTATATTATAAACTCAACATAAATTTTACATCAATAAATCTTTGAAACATTTGTTTTTCTGAAATATTTGAAAAGTTGAGTACAAACTTCTAGAAGCTCAAGAAAAATAATTCATCAATACAGCTGACTAATCCATACTGATGAACCCTGGGAAATTAGGTATGTGGCACTTGCTTAGACTGCACTTTGCAAATTTAGCTCACAGTTCACAGACAATTCACTGGATTAATTTAATCCTCATCATGAGATATGTAAATGCGTCAATTTTTAAAATTTTGATTCAACGCTTATTTTGCACGTTAGAAATGTCAGTTACTGAAGAACAAGAATGTTGAATGACAACTTCAGAAACAATGTTGTGGGAACCCAATGGCCAAACTGCTCAATCATAATGATGAACATACATAGGCATAACCCATAATAAGTGTAAACATGGGAATTTATCATGGGAAAAGTTGACACAAAAACTGTGACAGTTTGGTTTAAGGGAGTGAAGATAGGGACCATACCAGGAGGAACAAGCGTAAGGGTTTTAAAGGGGACAAGGGCATCAAAGGCAGAGGTGAAGCAATAGTTGAGAAGCTAAAGAGCTGCAGAGGTATTGTGAAAGGCCAAAGGCTAGACAGTTGGTGGTTACACAGTGCAATTGTAAGTGACTTTGGAGGGCAGTGGGGAGGGAGTGGATGCAGAAGCACATGAGTTTGGATGATGTGGGTGGCAAGGGATACAAGGAAGTGGTCGGAGACTATGGGACTAGGGAGACCATGGTAGATGGTGAGGTCAAGGGGATGTCCGTGAATATGGGTAGGAGAGGTTATACGGAGGGAGAGGTTAAGGGAGGACAGAAGGGGCTTGAACACAGAGGAGAGGTGGAAAAGGGAATTGAAATGGAGATTGAAATCACTGAAGTAGGAAAGGAGAGAAGATAGCTCAGAAAGAATGGGCGGCACAGTGGCGCAGTGGTTAGCACCACAGCCTCACAGCTCCAGGGACCCGGGTTCGATTCTGGGTACAGCCTGTGCGGAGTTTGCAAGTTCTCCCTGTGTTTGCGTGGGTTTTCGCCGGGTGCTCCGGTTTCCTCCCACATCCAAAGACTTGCAGGTGATAGGTAAATTGGCCGTTGTAAATTGCCCCTAGTGTAGGGAGGTGATAGGGAATGTGGGATTACTGTAGGGTTAGTATAAATGGGTGGTTGTTGGTCGGCACAGACTCGGTGGGCTGAAGGGCCTGTTTCAGTGCTGTACCTCTAAATAAAAATAAATAAATAAATCTCAGGGGGGGACTTCAGGGGAGCAGTAGAAAACAAGGATTTTAAAAGAGACGAGTGAGGTGTGGATCAAGATGCTCAAAACAGGGGAAAGCACCACAGGAGTAGGGGAAGCAACTACAGTGAGATTTGTCATAAGGGCACCACCACCACAGTACATAGGACAGATAGTGGAAAGTATAGCCAGGCAGAGAGACTTCAGTAAGGGACAAGGTGCCGCCACCCATAAACTAAGTTTCTGTCAAGGTGATGTCATACAATGTTCATGCAATCATCCACAATAAGGTCATGAATGGCAAGCGCCTTGTTCACAAGTGAATGGACATTCTGGAGGGAATTACGGAGAGGGGTTGCTATTGTGAATCTGTTGACAGAGTCCAAGGGGTCACAGTGGTGGGAGGTGTGAGCAAGATTAGCTCCCAGTGGGTGCCTGGCTTTCAAAAAGGTTCAATGCCACTGACCTCTGTACCATTCTTTGTACTTTACAACGCGGACAATAGAATAACATGTTTTAGAACTCCAAGTTCACTTAAGCAATTTTCAGAAAAATTAAATTGAGGAATTAAGGGGTTATGAAACTTTTTTTATGTGCATTTTAACAATTCTTCTCTATCACATACCTCATTATTGCACAAACATCCCCTGCCAGATTCCGACGGCATGCTGTTGATGTGAGGTACTCCTGTGGATTCAGACGGTACGTGTCAATCATGAAATTACGATAGGCAAGGTAACTGGGGAAGAATGGGATTAAAAAGATGGTTGAAGTATCAATTTTGCCATAATGTCACTATTAAGAGACTTCACAAGACTTCTAGGGCCTGGATTGATCAGACTGTTCCTAGTACTGTATGCTCAGCCTGACCATGGTATCAGCATAGCCTCTGCAGATTGAATTTAACTGATTTAGTGACGCAACCCAGTATCCGCGGCACTTTGTGTATTGACCACTCACACTGTTAGGCTCTGGCGAGCAGCAAGTCAACAAACCCCCTTGGATCTTTTTCATCTTCCTCCTTGGCTAGTTCTATCCCACCTTGAAGGAATATGTGCCTATTTTTACTTACAATATACATTTGTCCATATGGAGCTCCATTTGCCACTAATTAGCCCAGGTAAACGAAGGTGCCTGTTTACCAGCTGTGGCTCAATGGTAGCACTCTCGTCTCTGAGTCAGACGATGGTGGGTTCACAATGCATAGTCTGATGGTCCAGTGCAGTACTGCATTGTTGGAGGTGCTGTCTTTTGAATGACGTTAAACCAAGACCTATCTGCCTGGCCAAGTGGACGCCAAAGATCCCATGTCACAATTTGAAGAGCAGGTTACCTGACCAACAGTCAACCACCAAAAGCAGATAATTTGGTCATTTTATCTAACTGCTGTTTGTGGGAGCTTACTATCCGCAAGTTGGCTGCCGCTGTAAAACACTCGGAATGTGAAAGGTGCTATATAAATTCCAGTTCATTTCTTACTGACTTACAAATCCAGAATTTAATTCAAGTAAAGTGAGTCCTTCTAACATATTTCTTCAACTGGTTTTCAAATTTTTGGAGGCCACGCGATAAATGCAAATGAGCCTCAGTGGAGGTCCTGTTTTCAGTCAGTCCCATGCCGATGCCAGTTTCACCTGGTCACTTCTTTTGAAATACTTGCCCACATAAAATCAGCACTGCTGAGATTTACTGATGTGGGAGTTTTTTTCTGAAAAATGTCTGCCAAGTTTGTGGATTTTTTGACCATTTATCCACGGAAAGGATTTGGAAAAAAAGAGTTGCATTTAAGTATTGAGTTTAAAGCCAAGTGTATTCATACAAGTTCAAAAAAAGCAACAAGATGAAGGGCTGGATTTTAAGAGCCCCGCGGTGAGCTCAAAAAAATGGCAGCCCGCCCGCGCGGGCCACACGCCAAAGAGCCACCGCGATCTTCAGCGCGGCAGCTCTTCTAAATAGCCGTACTCCGCCCAACCCCCCCAAATCTCGTGGAGGGGGCGGGCTGTCCGTCCCTGGCAATGGTGTCAGCTGCCTGTGCACAGGCGCTGGTGCCCTTTTTAAAGGGCAACCAGCCCCGCCACCTAATTTAAATTTTTAAAGACAGACCCCCCCCCCACTAAATTAAATATTTCTTACGCCCCTTTCCCACCCCCCCCACTAACGATTACATTAACTATTTGCCCTTCCCCGCTAAAACACTTACCTTTAACATCTGACCTTTACCCCCCAAACTGAACAAAGTTTACACTTCAACCCTTCCCACCATCTCCTACACCCATAACGTTTATATGACCCCATTTCCTCACACCGCCCCCCTCCGCAATGATAATCTTACCTCCTCCCCCCTCTCCCAACCAGTGTGGCGCCGCCTTTCCCCGGATGGGGATTTGGAGGCATGGGAGTGCCAGCTGCCGCGCCGAAGATCGTGGCGGGCCTTCAAGATCGCAGGTAAGTGTATGTCAATTCATTCATTTTATTGATTTGAATATTTTAATTGTGGTCCCGTTGCCCAGCAAGGGGGGGGGGGGGGGCCGCCACGGGGCCTCACCAACGCCGGGAGGATTCAGCCGGGCCCTCACGGCGTCGAGGCCCGTAACGGGCCTCATCCGGAGCCATCTTCAGGCCCTCCCCACCGCCACGGAACACGACGCCTGGGCAAGAACAAGATCCAGCTCGAAAGGTGGTTAATCTGTTAATAGACTGGACAGTCTACTGCTTTCCCCAAAGACTGTAAACAGTGAACAATTCATTAGCCTGTCTTGGTAATCAGTAAATACCTCACACCCATTGAGTTAAAAGGTTCCTAGGCCCATACGCTCAGCAAAGGCTGTCTGGCACTGGCCCACCCCTCGGATTGTGAACACGGGTGTAAAAGCTAGTGGCGGAGACACAGGCAGTCAGGTTTAACAAAGGCTGCAAAGTCAGTCAAGCTTTAAACTGATAGCTGTGAGGGCAAGCTTTGGCCAGGCTCAGACGAATACAGGATGTTATTTTGTTTCAGTCAAGTAGGAGAACTCATTGATGTGTGGAGGCTCAGCACGTTCACTATTTTGTATTATTACACAAAGACACATCGTACTGATTGAATTAAGTGAGTCTGACCACAACTGTTGCTCTGTGTGTTCATCTGCAATGAAATAAAGCAACGTAATGATTCATATATGGTCTCGTCTTGCTAAGTATTTTCTCGGCCCACCTTTGAAAAGGTCAAAGAGCGAAAAACACAGCTATCAGGTTAAGATCACAATGGGGTAATACTGTTCCACCGCTAGGCTGTGTTACTGTATAGTTAGATATTAGACAGTATGAGTCAACTCTGGCACATAAGGAACATGGGACCTACTTACAGAGTGAGTGACTCCACTGAACCCAAGAAAGACTTTATGGCAGACCCAAATTTAGAACTATTTTATTTTCTCACTTTGCTCTATATGTGTGCTATTACTGTTTCTCTCCACGGGGCTTCCCCTTGGTGACAGTATACTGCGTGGCTCTTCTATTATTCAACCTGGGGCTCCTTCTAAGTGCTAGCTCAGAGGGAGCCTGCAGCTCCGCACTGAGGACCGCGTGGGAGTTTTAAATATTTGCTTTTGGGATGTTGCTGTCACTGACATGGCCACATTTCATTTCCATCCCTAGTTACCCTGAGGAGGTGATGGTGGGCCTTCTCCTTCAACTGCTGCAATCCTTGTGGGTGGCAGTGACTGTTTTAGAACTGAGTGGCTTGCTCGACTACTTCTGCAGTGTGGGCCTAGAGTTATCAGTCGGTCAGAATGGATAGTGGTGGTAGGCTCTTTTTTATATAAAACATTATAAATCAGTTGGGATTTTATGCCAATCTGGCAGCTTTCATGGTCATTCAAATGGCTCCAGCTCACACATGATAAGACTTACTGGGCTGAAATTTATGGTGCCACTGCAGATGTAAACAATGGCAGTCTGCCCGTGTGTCACGGAGCTGAATACCAGGGCGGACCGCCCACCCTGATGACAAGGAGGGGGTGGGCTGTCCGTCCCCAGCAATGGCATCAGCCGCCATTACGCAGGCGCTGACGCCATTTTTAAAGGGCTTCGAGCCCTACATTGCAATCTAAATATTTAAAGCTACATTGATCTTAAAAAATTAAATAAATTGATCTTGACCCTCTCCCATCCACCGATTAACCATCAAATTAATTACCTGCCCTCTTCCCCCCCCCCCAAAACACTTACCTTGTGCACCTGACCTTTCCCCCCCAAAGTTCATAAACTTTAAACTTTACCCCTTCCCACCATCCCCTACACCAATGAAATTACTCTGATGCTGCTCCCCCCCATCCCCCCAACACTGAAAAAATTACCTGCTCCCCCCTTCCCACCAGTGTTCCACCTCGGATCCCCAGAAGGGGATCTGAAGGCGCGGGAGTGTCGGCCATCGGCACCAATACCGCTCCGGGACGGACGGTGAGAGCGAGAAGGTAATATATTCGGGAATTTAAATGTATTTAAATTTGGATCCTCTCGCCGAGCGGCGGGGGGAACCATCATGAGGCCTCGCTGCCGCCGGCAATATTGGGCTGGGCCTTCCTGGCGTCAGGGCCTGTGGCGGGCCTCTGCCGGAGGCATATTCCGGCCGCCCACCCCCCCCACGCCCACTGCCACAACCCCTGACATCAGGGAGTCTGTAAAATTCAGCCTATTGACTTCAATTTCAAAACCTGCCCCAGTGGGATTTGAAGTGGTGAAGTGGGTTGCTTGCTAAATACCATAACCACTGCACTACTGTTCTGGATTTATGTGATTAGTATGGGATCCAAAGTGCTTGTAGATGGGCCACCTTCTTGTGCTGGATCCTGAGATAGCCCAGCAACCAGCACTTTGAGGCTCACATTGGCTAGTTGCTCATGGCTGCCATTTGATTCTTTCCCAGTCCTTTGAAGGAGCCAGGTGTGTTTAGTGGATGTGGTGCACCCTTAGAAATAGCAACCTTTTCCATGTCTCCCCCACACATGCCTAGACTGCAGAGTACTGTATTTTAAATGACCAGTGATCTCTGTGGGAATGAACCATTGGCTACGACTGAGGAATGTGAAACCTGTCATCAAAGTCCTTTTAAGATGATCTCCTAACCTGGCCAATTCAGAAGTGACAGACTTCTGTCAGTTATAAGCTAATGAATGTCATGCGCTGACCTCCCGAATTGGGATGGTCAAGAACTAGCAAATTGTTGGTGTGTCATCAGACCTCTTTCAGGTGCCGTTACTCAACTGTGTTGCAAGCCTGGGAAAAAAATAACCATTTATCTGTAAATACATAAATACTCACATCTCCGGGGTTTTGGATTTGTTTTTTCCATTGAAGAATTCTGGGAGAGCTCGTCGCTCAATGGCATGGACACTGTTGAGAAGAAGAATAATTCAGCCCTTGTTGGAACTGACTACCATTCTATATAATTGGGTCTCCCAAAAGATCGGTCCATGGTAATCAGATCTCAATTTTGGCTCCATGACAAGGACCGTGGAGTCCTTTTTGTGTTTCCAGATAGCTAAATGTTAATATTGTTCTCTACAGTTTGGTAATGCCATATGTTTTAGATTTGAACAGATTATATTCGAAGTTGAAGTGAAATCTGAAACAACTTGGAAACACTTGATTGAGGCTGAGCAGAGCTTCCTGTGGTAAGTAGTGTAACTCTTCCCACCCAGCCCTCCCCCCATCCCAATCACTTTCCTGCTGCTCTCCTTCTGGTTGAGATTAGGATGAGAGAAGCTAGGCATCACAGTTAGACTTGGAGGGTCATTTTAACCTAACCCGCCCAGCAGGAAATGAACAGCATCAGATCGGCTGCCTGTATTATCTTCTATTGACTTCAATACAAAGCAAAATCAGAGGGTGAGGAGTTGGGGGGGGGGGGGGGGGTGCAGGTGGGAGGAAGAACAGGTGGCTGATCTGATCCCATCAGTTACCTGCAGAGCAGGTTGGTTAAAATTCCCCCTTTGATGCTTCCTGGATGCAGACGGTAGAGTACTTGGACATGGCTGGGTTGGGATATGATTGTCTTTGGACTACATGTTGTCGTACAACACCTGTATGTTCAGTGATATTCTGATTATAGACATTACAACACGGGGAGAGGCCATTTGGCCTCTTTTACTGGTCCTGTCAACATTACTCATTTCCCTGTACAATTACAGACTACAGCACAGGTGGAGGCCATTTGGCCCATCAGATCAAAGAAATAAACAGAAATAAAATTCATTGGGGAAACAATATCTCTAGTACCCTGCAGCCCAAATGAAATGCAGTATCACCCTGACAATTAGCAAACTCCTTATAGTGGCACCTGTGTGAGGTGAAAATGAATATCCAACATAGAACATTTCAATTCATTATAACTGATCATTATTCTCCAAAAAAAAAAGCCTCAGCATGGTTAATAGAGCACCAAATGCCACAGGGATACCTGTTGTAGTCGAACCACGCCGCATAGCTGGGTATGATGATGTGGTGAGTCTGCTCTGTCACGTTATCCTCATGTAAGTCAGGATTCTTTGTCTGTTCCCCTTTGTTCCCAGCAGAGGTGTCTTCTTCATCCTGGAGCAGGAGAACACAATTCACCTTTAAGTGTTGTGTGGAAAGGACTTGTCTGTTATTCAACAAGATCCCCACTTAGCTTGCTGACTCTGGACCATTCACAAATGACATAACACTTTCCTGACATACCACATACTCACCTTGCACAACTTCACTACCTTTTAAATGAATGCCTCTGGGAAAGCAGTGTTCAACCATGAACCATCAACCATACCATCATAGAGAGCTTCACAGAGGAATTTAACACAAAAAGAGTTATAGCTAATGCAACGTAATAGATTTTTCTTATTCTTTCATCATGGGATGTGGGCATTGCTGGAAAGGGCAGCATTTATTGCCCATCCCTAATTGCCCTTGAGACAGTGGTGGTGAGCTGCCTTCTTGAACCACTGCAGTCCATGTGAGGTAGGTACACCCACAGTGCTGTTAGGAAGGGAGTTCCAGGATTTTGACCCAGTGACAGTGAAGGAACCGTGATCTAGTTCCACGTCAGGATGGTGTGTGTCTTGGAGGGGAACTTGCAGGTGGTGATGTTCCCATGCATCTGCTGCCCTTGTCCTTTTAGGTGGCAGAGGTCATAGGTTTGGAAGATGCTGTCGAAGGAGCCTTGGTGCGTTACTGCAGTGCATCTTGTAGATGGTACACACTGCTGCCACTGTGCGTCGATGGTGGAGGGAGTGAATTTGAAGGTGGTGGATGGGGTGCCAATCAAGTGGGCTGCTTTTTCCTGGATGGTGTTGAGCTTCTTAAGTGTTGTTGGAGCCGCACCCATCCAGGCAAGTGGAGAGTATTCCATCACACTCCTGACTTTGACCTTGTAGATGGTGGACAGGCATTGGGGAGACAGGAGGTGAGTTACTTGCCTCAGGATTCCCAGCGTGTGACCTGCTCTTGTAGCCACAGTATTTATATAGCTAGTCCAGTTCAGTTTCTGGTCAATGGTGACCCCCAGGATGTTGACAGTGGGGGAATCAGCAATGGCAATGTCATTGAATATCAGGGGCAGATGGTTAGATTCTCTCTTGTTCAATCCAACTGTTACAGGCATTGACCGGTATCATTTATGGAAAGAAGTGGGCAAATTGTCAGCAGGATTATTCTGCAGGCCCATTGCTACAATACAAAGTGGCTCCCCACCACAGCATCAAGAAAATTAGTCCCCATGACGTGTTCTAATTTTCAGTGGCACACAGCAGCTTCCCCTCTTCAATAATATTTACAAGTGGCAAACAGCAGCCCCACTTAGTGTGTGTGTGTGTCTCTCTCTCTTCCCCCGAGTATACCACTGTGTCATATGTGCGTTCAACTCACTGTCTCTGTGTGCGCGCCTCACTCTCTCTATGTACCACGTGGTTTGAATGTGGGGTCAACTCTGCTCATCCTGGTTCCATATTCAGGTAATTATATTTTAATTACTTACCTTCCTGGTCCTTTTAAGGACTATCTGTTAGGCTGCATGTAATCATGGTGTAAGATTCTGACTCTCAGGAGAGACAAATGTTGTAGTGGGGAGGCCTCAAACAGACATTGGGCCTCTTATTTGGATATACAAAGAGCCAAACGCCTATTGAGGTGTGAACCCTGGATATGGATTTTCTTTGCCTAGACCAATATGGTGCACTTCCAGTTTGTAATGAGCATGTGCTTCCTGTCCTAGAGGAGGCTTAGGAGTCCATTTAGTGCCAAACAAATAGGCATAGTGTAGCTGAATTTCCAGGTCTTAAATTGCAGCAAACCATCAGTCAGTGGAATACATACTGACCTGCAGGCAGACAGCATGCTCAAAGTGCCTGTATGTTTTTAAACATTCCTGGGAAAGCTGTCCGCAACTGTGACCTGCCCATGGTACAGAACACTGAAGCACTCCTGGTGTGGAGCTGTGGAGTCTTCAGTGGGACAAGAGGAGCAGCAGCAGGCAGTGTGTGAACCACTGAAATGGTCCAATGGCCACAATTTCCCCTTCCAGCATAGCATAGCAGTGGTCAGCCATCACCGGGCATTGTCTGCGGTCTTACCGCAAATAGCACCCTGCCCGGTGAGGGAGACAGCCATTTATCGCAGAGGAGACGGTGGCGTAGTGGTGTTGCCCCTGAACTCGTAATCCAGAGGCCCGGGCTAATGCCATGGGGACAAGGGTTCAAATTCCACCATGGCAGCTAGATAAACACAATTAATTAATTATCTAGAATTGAAAGCTAGTCTCAGTAATGGTGCCATGAAACTATCATCATGTTGCAAAAACCCACCTGGTTCACAAATGTCCTTTAGGGAAGGAAATCTGCCATCCATACCTGGTCTGGCCTACATGTGACTCCAGACACACAGCAATGTGGTAGACTCTTAACTGCCCTCTGAAATGGCCTAGCAAACCACTCAGTTGTCAGGATGGACAACAAATGCTGGCCTTGCCAGTGATGCCTACATCCCGTGAAAGAATAAAAAAAATGTCAGCTGGCACGGATTGCAGTTGGCCTGCTGGCTGTCTAATGAGTATCCCTGATAGAGGGAATACCCAACTCCTGGGATGAGATCGGCTCTCAGTTTGGGAACTGCGCGATAAAAAAAAAGATAAATGTAAAAATATCCTCCCTGCCTCTTTGCCATTTTCGGCTTTCACTATTTCAGTGACCCAGTAATTGAACAGTTAATTATCCACTGCACCCTACCCCGTTATTTCAATAAAGCTGGACTAAGTGACAAGTGGCATTGTTGGTATGACCTTCTAAAATAGCGACTCTCACAATTCAAAAAAATGCTTAAAAGCAAAATAAAACTGAGGCAAGGGAACCGCTCCTGGCAAACCTAACAAGAGAAATGACACAGAGTGCACAGGAACGATGCACAAGCAGCACTCTTACCTTGCCTGCAGTCTCAAGATTATCATCCTCTTGTTCATCTGGAAGAGAAAAGAGAGATCAGTACTGCTTGTCAAGCCTTTAGTGTAAATGGTTTTAATAGCACCCCGTAATTCCAGAGTATTAAAAAGCTTATTTCCTATTTATATGAAATAATAGCTGAAAACAAGAACGTGAAGTTATTCCACACAGTGAAGTAGGGGAAATAAGCAGCTTACCCACCTTGTAGGATTTTCATTATTCTTTGAATGTTCCGCAACCTCTAAACACCCCAAGAGTACAGCCTAGATGGATTGTCAGGGCTCAGGGTCCACAGGTTGGACACCTGAGGTAGTGGACCACCACAGCGATGTCTGATCACACACATACCAGTTTGCCCTGTATGATGGTCTGCAAATGTTCCAGAGCCAGCCTTACTTATCTTAGTGCCAACTGACTGGCATGCCAGGCAGGCTGCTACATGGACCACTTTGCTCTCAGTTCCCTTGTAGATGGGGCTCCATTCTTTAAGTGCATAGTATTGCATGGCCAACTCTGGGGAGAGGAGCTGTTGCAGAGCAGTGCCCTCTGACCACCATGGCAGGTTCCGTGATAAGGCATGGTCCACTCTTACTGGCTGGGTTACAAGGGCTTTAATGGGGGAATCATTGGCTGAGCAGGTTTAGCTGAAGTGGTCACATTGGCAAGTAAAACTGCTGTCCTCAAACTTCAAATTCTTACAAGTTCTGCTAAGATACATGATCCGTCATGCAATTGAGGAGTCAAATCCCCGAGTACTATGATAAAGTGGTCTAAGGACAGAAGGTCTCCTGTGAGGCTGTCAGAAACAAAGTGCACAAAAATATTAACTTCTTGGACGTTTGTCATAAGTCACTGGCATGGTGGCACTGACATATCTGAGGCATTGGGTTCTGGTGAACCAATCATCCAGATACGGGCAAACATGAAGATGCTGCATCCTGAGATGTACTGTAAACGCAGACAGGCACCTCTGAGTACGGAGGAGAATTTAAAGGGTAAGTATCCAGTACTGAGAGTTTTGCCCCTTCAACTGAACCAGAGGAATGTTTGGTCTATCTCAGCTGATGCTGCTGCTAACTGAATATGGCCCCAAATGCAGTCCAATGTATCAACCCACAGAATCTCAAAAGGGTGCTTGTGACACATCTCTAGGACCCTTGTGTTTGTATTGCTACTGCTGATATGACAATGAATTCTTGCAGTGTGCCCGCTGCCTGGGTCCTGGATGAGTGAGGAATATTATTGATATGAAGCTAGGGTAGTCAGGGAACATCCCACAGGAAGTCTGAAGGCATTTTAAAAAAATTCTTTCACAGGATGTGGGCATCACTTGCAGCCCAGCAATTGTTGCCTGTCCCTAATTACCCGTGAATTGAGTGGCAGAGGGTAGTTAAGAATCAAACACATTGCTGCGAGTCTGGAGTCACACATAGGCCAGACCAGGTAAGCACAGCAGATTTCCTTCCCTAAAAGGACATTAGTGAACCAGATGAGTTTTTACAACAATCGATCATAGTTTCATGGTACTATTACTGAGACTAGCTTCCAATTCCAGATTTGTATTAATTAAATTTAGATTCCACCAGCTGCCATGGTGGGATTTGAACCCATGTCCCCAGGGCATTAGCCTGGGCCTCTGGATTACTAGTCCAGTGACATTACCCCTACGCCAACACCTCCCCCAGGCATCAGGCGCCCAGGCACTCTGCTGGTACAACAACAGAAATACATCTGTGTGCTTTGCCATAGCCTGTTGGTTCATTGGTTAGAACACACTTGGAGGACTGCAAACAGTTCTAGTCTCCATATTATAAAAAGGATATAGAAGCACTGAAGGGCAAAAAAGATTTACTAGAATGGTACCACAACTGAGAGGTTATACCTATCAGGAAAGACTGAAGAGGCTGAGGCTCTTTTCTCCAGAAAAGAGAAGCCTGAGGGTGACCTGATAGAGGTCTTTAAGATTATGAAAGGATTTGATAGGGTAGATGTAGAGAAGATGTTTCCATATCTTGGCGAGACGAGAACTAGGGGCCATAAATATTAGACGTTCGCTAATAAATCCAATTGGGAATTCAGGAGAAACTTCTTTACCCAGAGAGTGGCGAGAATGTGGAACTCGCTACCACAGGGAGTGGTTGAGGTGAATAGTGTAGATGCATTTAAGGGGAAGTTAGATAAACACATAAGGGAGAAAGGAATCAGAGAAGGATTACAGCACAGAAGGAGGCTATTCAGCCCATCATGTTGATAGGGTTAGATGAAGAGGGGTGAGAGGAGGATCATGTGGAGCATAAACACAGGCATGGACCTGTTGGGCTGAAAGGCCTGTTTCTGTGCTGCAAAGACTTTGCATTGAGGGGGCTCTTCAAAAGGGACCTGCGTTACCTAGTTATCCCCGTCATTACACACATATTCTGCTGGCCTTTCTATGAACAGATTTCAAAGATCATCCCTTGTGCATCTTTAGTTGAATGCAGTCTATATCCTGTGACTGCACAAAAAAGAATGGGGGAAAAGTTTGTTCACATACTGCCACTTTAGGTGGCGCCACGCAGACTTAAGTCGATTCCCTGGGAACAGACAGTACTGTGGGCTGCTACCTGTGTAGCCCACACGGCACTGCGTGAGCCGCGCAGGTAGTGGCTCGTGGCGCTGTCTGCCCCCAGGGAATTGATGCTACATGAACAAACTTTTTTCCCCAATGCTTTTATTAAAATAGGAATTGAGACAGTCTTAACCCCTTTCACCTCCAACTGATCTTGCTCACAATTTGACCCAAGGATTGACCAGACCTGGTTATAAGTACCACAAACTTGAATTTTAAATTTTTACAGTTACTTTAACTTAGCTAAAGCTTTAGTTACAATTTTTAAATGGTTACTTCAACTTACTTCAAATTTTGTGGTGTGCTAACGTGATGGGCACCTTTTATATTTATTATGGAAAGCAATTCTTGGACCTAAATGGTTGCTGCTAATTATAGGACTGATAGTACTGGATGATAAACATAAACCAGTCAGAAAGCAATTTGGACCACGACAATCAAACTGACATAAATAATGTTCCCATATGAATAAACAGATTAGATTTGCATTTATATAGCACCTTTCCTGTTCGCAAAATGTCCCAAAACACTTTACAGCCAATGAAGAACTTCTGAAATGTAGTCACTGTTGTAATGTAGGGAAACGCAGCAGCAAATCTGTGCACAGCAAAGTCAAACTAACAGCAATAAGGTAAATGACCAGATATTCTGCCTTTGATGGTGTTAGCTGAAGGATAAATGCTGGCTAGGTCACCAGGAGAACACTCTACTCTTCTTTGAATAGTGCCATGGGATCATTAACATTTCACCTGATCAAGTAGACAGGGCCTCAGTTTTACATCTCATCCAAAACAGGGCACCTACTACAATGCAGCGCTCCCTTGGTACTGCATTTAATCTAGATTATGGGCTGGAACAGAATTTAAACCCATGACCTTCTGACCCAGAAGGGTGCTCTAATTGGTCTTGCTCAAATTTAGATAGATAGATCGAGGGTTAAGAGCTAAATATAGGTGGAGAAAGATAGGTAGGTAGATAGATCGATTGAGAGTGACAGAAAGATAGAGATTGATAGGCAGAGAGGATTAGATAAATAGACAGATAGATTATTCTTTACCTAGATCAGTCATGGTGCCGCCTTTCACTGGAGCAGATTCAGAATCTTTCTTCGTGTTCACTAAAAGACAAAATCTGAAGATATAAACATTGCAAACTATTCTACAATTGCAAACATTCACAAAGGATCCCAAAGTCTGCAATAAACCAACAGCAGGTAACAAAAATGAACAATGCAAGTCTGAAGGGAACTGTACTCAAGTTCACTCATGTTGCTTGAACAGCCTTCCTTCTATACACCCACACTTTAAAGAGAGACTGAAGACTGTTCTGGATCGGTGCTGGAAACACCATCTAAGCTTGAGATCAACATACAACTGTAATCTGAGCCTTACCAACCAACCTGATGGTACTTTTGAGGTGTGCTTAGTGTCACTGACTGGCAGTGTGACACATGGTTAATCCATGGAGGGTGGATGAGTGACTGTACTCTCCTAATTGCATATGTTAAAAACCTTGGTGGTGTCATATACATATCCTTGGTGGATTATAAATATCAGTTTATCAGGGCAGCACAGTGGCGCAGTGGTTAGCACCGCAGCCTCACAGCTCCAGCGACCCGGGTTCAATTCTGGGTACCGCCTGTGTGGAGTTTGCAAGTTCTCCCTGTGTCTGCGTGGGTTTTCGCCGGGTGCTCCGGTTTCCTCCCACATGCCAAAAGACTTGCAGGGTGATAGGTTAATTGGCCATTATAAATTGGCCCTAGTATAGGTAGGTGGTAGGGAAATATAGGGACAGGTTGGGATGTGGTAGGAATATGGAATTAGTGTAGGATTAGTATAAATGGGTGGTTGATGGTCGGCACAGACTCGGTGGGCCGAAGGGCCTGTTTCAGTGCTGTATCTCTAAACTAAACTAAAACAGTGTCTTATCAGAAAGATAGGTTACCTACCTTATAGGGTCTTTTTCCATTCTTCAAATGTTATGTATCCTCCACACATTGCTACTTTAAAGCCTAGCTTGATAAGTTTGGGGGAAACCATTTACTTAGCACACAAACAAAATGTGTGAATGATGCGTATCCTATAAAGAATGAAGGTTCTAGAAGGGAGATAATCAGTCTTCATTTAAGCATGCTCCTTGTCACGTCAGAGTGAACTGAAGCAGTGCAAATTCAGGACGTGGAGCCCCCTGCTCAGGAGCTGTAACAGCTACCAGAAATCTGCCAAAATTGCTACAGTGTGAAGCAATCAAGTCCAGACAGTAACCTTCAGTAAACATCTGAGGATTACTCCAGATGATAGCTTTGTAAATACTATCAGAGCCTGATTGAGGAGTAACCAGGAAACAGCAACGAAACAGGTGGAATGACCTTTAACCTTCCTGCTTCTTTCCTGCAAGATGATGATAATTTCATCATCATCATTTCAACTAGCTTTCTGCTAGTTGTTCACTGGCTTGGTTTTGGTCTCAAAGCTTCCAAAACTGTTTTGCACAAGAGAGATGGTCATTAGATCTGGCACATGCACTGAGAAAGTATTAAGGCTCATGGAGTAGTTTCAATTTTTCTTGGGCTCCTAAAATCAAGCAACAATGAATTCAGCCTTGATTTTAATCGCACACAACCCTCATGATACTCAAATAAAACATGGCTTTCAAATAGCAGATGGTGGTCCAGTAGCAGATGTTGAATTGAGATACTCAGTTGTTTCAAAAGATCACTGTAGCAAGTCTCACTATGTTAAACAATCTGAAACAGTAATAGGAAGGGAAAAGAAGGAGGACCACCAAAACTCAATGTTACCCAGGACTGCGCATCAACCACAGGGAACAGGGCCTCAACTTTATAAGGAGGCTATACTTCACAATGGATGCCACAGGAAAACTTATGCATTCTTCCAGATTCAGCAATACATTGCCAGTAGTGCTAAAAGTGAAGACTACACCAAATGTTTATGCCACAAGGCCCTTCTAGGCACCAGCAGGAGGAATCACAACAATCAGTCGGTTTGCTGTTTACAGTTCTATAGGGAATGTCACAGATACCGTTTTGACGTGCTGGTGGCAATTTTACATTCAATACTAGGATGCAAAAGCAGCTGTAGAGGAGACAGGGTTCTTTTAATTGAGGTACCAACTGCATTCACGTACCTGTACAACATCCTACGGCCATCAGGAAATCATCCTGCTATGAAATGAAAAATCTTGCATTCATATAGCGCCTTTCACATCTTTAGGGCATCCCACAGTGCTTTCCAATGAAATATTTTTGAAGTGCAGTCGCTGTTGTCATGCAGGCAAATGTGGCAGCCACTTTTTGCGCAATTACTGATGTACAAATGGTTTGCGACTGCTGACATAGATTTCTTCAGGTCATTGCATAGCTTCCAGGGATGGTCAACCAGGCCCCTATCTTAAGAGAAATGCGTGTTCCCCTATTATTCTGGAATGATAACTGGCTGTTCAGTAGCTCCTCAGAGACATGACGGTAATTTTCACCATCGTAGCTTGAGCAGTAAACTGTGGCAGTTCACCCACCTCTGGCACAGCAGGTCATCCACCTGTTATAGAAACGGCTTGATTTTCATTCCATTGATTTGAATGGGAATGCAAATCGGGCAGGTGATCTGCTCCAAGCAATGAAGGTGAAAATTACCTCCATGGGTAATCCATTCAAAATCTAACCCCTGACACTGCTATATAAACCCTGCACCACACAGCAAACAGTCTTTTAGGAAGCACAGGTGAACACTAGGACAGTTGTTGAGCAGACATTTGGCGTGCTCAAACAGTTCCAATGTTTGGGCTGCACCAGGATGTCTTACAGTATGCCGCAGAGAGAGTTGGAAGAGTGGCAGTGGTGCCCTGCAGGGTGGACAGTGCCGTGAAAAAAGTTATTCACCTAATTATGAATGAGCAGCAGCATCAGGAACAGGATGTCGATGGTGAGTTAGCAGAGGATGACGACCTAGTCCTGCAGAATGGACTCACTAGGCGATCAGTGAGGCAATCTTCTATTGAAGCTTGTGGAAACCAATTATTAGGAGACACTGGATGAACTCATAAACTTTTATTTCTTATTCTTTCACAATTATTTTTATTATTTTGCTTCTCTTTATATTATGACGATAAATGCAGAACTAATGACTGCAATGTTTCTCTGGATTTGTTGTGCCTCTATTTCAGTAAAGAAAGAACTTGCTTTTATATAAGCGCCTTTCATGCTTTTAGTTTGCCTCAAAACACTTCACAATTAAATACTTTTGAAGTCACCATTATTTTGTAGGCAAAAGCGGCAGCCAATTTGCGCACAGCAGGGTCCAACAAATAGCAGTGAGATAAATGACCAGATAATCTGTTTTGTGCTGACTACCGTTTTAGGATGAATGTTGACCAGGATACCAGAGAAGTCCTCTGTTCTTCCAATCGCGTCAAGAGATCTTTTAGCACCCAATAGATAAACAGGGCCTCTGTGTGATACTTCATCCAAAAGACGTTTCCAATAATGTTGAATATGTAGTGTGTGTTTAGCACAAGATGCCTCTGTGCTGTCCCCTTGTGCTACATGTACTAATGCCCCAGGCTCTTTCTCCTATACTACTTCTAAATGAAACTTTATTGGAAAGGTTAAGCAGAAAAGACATCTGAACGTCTGCTTTTGATTCCTCTGGCCATCGACCCCTCTGCACTATGGACTCAGATGGTCACGCCAGTGTTCCAGGAATAAACTATTTCAGCTGTGGGGCAGGTATGCTTTGACCAGTTTCTCCTGTCACTTGCAGATCATTGTGCACTTTACTCAGGAAGAAGACACATCCCCAGTTCACCCATGCATGGTCAGAAAGTGCCCTCCATTTTATAGCTGACAATCAAAGAATCTGGCAGCACCCGTGACCATGCAAGGCCTCTGCTCAGAAGAAGCCAGTCTTTCTTCAACTACCCTCTGCCCTTTCCTTATCTAAATCATTGAAGTCATCCATCTGAGCTGGTATCCACTTATTGTTGTGCAGAATGTAGTGCTAAGGCTTGCTTATCCAGAGTGACCACTTGATACTTCTAGGATTCAAGCACTTCGATGGAAAGTGAAGCTGACATGATAAATGCAGGCACAGGTGGTCGGGACATTGTTGCTGCACTAACAGCTGGTGCTGTTTTTGTTATGAAGTGCAATCATGGCTTAACTATATGCATTAGCAGTTAATTATACTAATATACTTGAGCTTATTTCCACCAAATTGCTGATCACCTAGCCCCACTAAGAACTCTAATCCTCTGATTTGCATCATCACTTCTTGAAGCAGGTTAAGAGCGTTAGTGCCACGAGCTATTCACAGGTGCTGTTTCCTGTTGAATGCCGCCTGCTGCAAGGAGAACAAGGTATGCTGAATCACTATATAGTGAGCAGTTTAGGCTGCAGCATGTTCTGCATATGCATAATTGAATACAAATGTAAAGGATCCTGGCAGCTGAACTTCTAATAGTTGACAGGGTACACTTTATGTATGCATGATGATAGGTAAGCAACAATCTTTCTCAGTTTCACCCTTTGTTTTTTTTATTGGCCTGCTCCAACTACTCCTTTGACAATCTTCACTGGTTCCCTTTACTGTAAACTACTGGATTAACTCAGGTTAACCATACAGTTTGTGAAAGTATTTAAGTAAACACCATGTATTTTGATACCCTCTAGACATTCACATTCAACCTTGTATGTGGTGGTATGTGACACCATTTTCACTGCCTGCTTGATGTAACCTCAATTTGAGTGAAGGCTGACCCTTTGCCCTGAAAAGGCCTCTTCATCAGATCCCCACTCTGTCAGTGTAGGTTCTTCTGTGGTGACTTTTGCAGGTTTTGTGCTCTCCTACTATTTTCACATAAAATAATGCAATCCATATCTAAACTGGCCCTTCTGCCCCATTTATACCAGTTGTGGTAGGTCAACTCATACCTCAGCATCATTACTGCAGGTGTGTTCTGATTGGCTTCTCAGTTGAGCATTAATTCTAATTCACTGAAAGCACAAAGTTCACATGTCTGTGAGGTGCTCTAACAATAGGGGAAAAGGTATTTCACGTTTAATTCATTTTGCATGTTGAGAAATTTTATCCGAGTAGTAACTGAGGGCTTAATAGCCATCTATATACTACAAAGCACACTCCACTCCTCACTACATTACAAAGTACTGAGACTGTCACATCTCCGCCTGGATAAAACTTGCAATATTGGAGTGAGTTCCAAGGACCTGCCAGTCAGAATGGAAAATCAAATACAACTGATCAAGAGGGCTGTCAGTTCACTAATAAATTTCAAAAGAGTAAACATGCAGTTAACAAATTTAGGACATTGATAAATCTCCAACAACTTCCAGTTCTGACAAAAGGCCATGGACCTGAAATGTTAACTCGGTTTCTCTTTCCACAGGTGACCTGCTGAGTATTTCTGTCCCTGTTTTTATTTCAGATTTCCAGCATCTGCAGTATTTTGTTTTACTTTGATATTGAAATAGATTTGAAGGATGTGTACATTAATTTGTGAAGATCAGTTTAAGATCAATAGAATGAGCCTTGGCTCAGTGGTAGCATTGCTACCTCTGTCAGAAAGTCAAATCAGATACTTAGCCACATTAAAGGTGCTATAACAATACAGGTTGTTGTAAATACAAGCTGTTACGGGTTTGGACCCATTCCAGACAGCGCTGGTGAACGGAGACCAGAGCTCCAGCTTCTGAATACTGCCTTTTACATCCAATTGTGCACTCGTGTCCAATATGAGGGGAGTTGCAAACCCACCCCTCCCCGGCCCCCACTATTTCAATCTGATAAACCAACTGAATATTCATGGACATACTACACCCTGAGGTGAATTGTGGCTATGCACAGGATTTTGTAAGCATCCTGGCTGCTGAGAAGCTAAATGGTAGTACCTTGCATTGATGGGTTCAATTTCAAAGGGATGTAGTAGGTATCTTTAAGGTCTATGGTTGCAAGCCCCTTCCCAGAATTTACATAGAATGTATAGCTCTATGCCAGTGTTTATGCTCCACACAGCCTCCTTCTACCCCTCTTCATCTTACTCCATCAACATATCCTCCTATTCCTTTCTCCTGTATGTGTTTAATGAGCTTTCTCTTCAATGCATCTATGTTATTTGCCTCAGCTACTCCCTGGGGTAGTGAGTTCCATATTCTCACCACTGAGTAAAGAGGTTTCTCCTGAACTCCCTATTGGATTTATTGATGACTACCTGGTATTAATGGCCCTTGGTTTTGGTCTTCCCCACAAGTGGAGACATCTTTTCTACAACTATCCTAAAAACCCTTTGCTGATTTTAAAGAACTCCAATAGAGGTCTCAGTCGTTCTTTGTAAAGAGAAAAGAGCCCTAGCCTCTTCAGTGTTTCCTGCTAAGTAAATCCTCTTCATTCTAATATCCATGTGAATCTTTTTGGCACCTTCTCCAGTGCCTCTATATCCTTTTTATAATATGGAGGCCAGAACTGTGCACTGTACTTCAAGTGAATCTAACTAAGTTTCCATACAAGGTTAACATAAATTCTCTGCTTTTTAATTCCATCTTTCTAGAAATGAACCCCAATGATTTTCTTCTGGCCTTTATTAACCCGTGTCGCTACCTTTAGTGATTTATGTATCTGTACCCCTAGATCCCTTTGCTCCTCTATCCCATTTAAATTCTTATTCAAGCAACATGTGGCTTCCTTATTCTTCCTACCAAACTGTAATGCCTCACATTTATCTATAATGAAATTAATTTTCCAATTACATGCCCATTCTGCAAGTTTGCTTGTATTTTGTTGTGGTCCTCCTCAGTATTAACTATACCCTCCAAATTCTGAGTCCAAATTGTTTATCTAAATGGTGAACAACAGTGATCCCAGCATTGTTCCTTGTGGACACAACTTCCTATCTTTTTGCCAGTCTGAGTACCTACCTTTAACTCCTACTCTCTTTGTTTTGTTTTGTTTTGTAGCCAGCTTACTACCCATTCTGCTACTTGTACCAATTGCACATGTTCTGAACCTAGTCACGAGACTACTACGCTGTACCTGATCAAAGGCCTTTTGACAATCCAAATATATTACAACTACCCTTGTCTCCTCTTTCTGTTACTACTTCAAAGAATTCAATAAAGTTCATCAAGCATAACTTTCCCTTTTGAAATCTGTGCTATTTATTGTATTTTTGGCTTCTAGATGTCTTTCTATTCCATCTTTCAGTAAATGCTGCATTATCTTTCCTACCACCAATGTGAAGTTAATTGGTCTATAGGTCCCCGGACAAATTCTAATTCCCCTTTTAAATATAGGAACAACATTAGCTCTCCATCGGTTCTCTGGCACTATTCCCTTTTCTCAATTAACTTGTGTATATGTGTGCAATACTGCCTTTGTTATCTCTTCCCTGGTTTCTTTCTATTTTTGGGAACTACACAATATCTGAGCAGAAATACCTTGTCTTCTGCAAGGGAAGGACGCATTAATTATGCAAACAATAATTTTATGATAGGATCCTGCAAATGGTACAACTAGATTATGTCTCAAAGCCTCAGGGACATCTTCATTCACAAAAGAGGATATCTCTCTCGGATAATTTCTCGGAGCTACATGTCGAATGTACCTGTCCCCCATTTCACTAGGAAGCACGACAGATGGTGCCCCTGCCTGAGTTCCTCCTGGGTGTGGAGTATTGAGACAGTCGCTGCTGCAAGGCCTTAATGCACCCGGAAGCTTTGGGAAGAAACACAAATAAAGTCGCCTGATGTGAGGCCACAGTGGAATGGCCTGCTATTCTGAGGTATGGGGTCTTCAGTGAGGGAAATTGGTGAACTGCAAAGAGGACTTTGGTCTAATTGTGGGGCCCTGCAGTACAGCAAACCTGCCGAGTAGGCCCTTAACTCAGCCACCCCTGGAATAAGTGACCGGGACAACGTATGAGGGTCCTGTCGAATCAGTGACCGGGACACCGTACTTTAAAAGTGCAAATTGCAACTAGAGATTTGAGCAGGATCTCAGTATTGCAGGAAGTGTCTTAGTTGTGCCTCCTTAAAAACAGAAATTCCGTTCCTGTTTTGCAGTTTCATTTAAAAGTTACGAATGGGGAGATGTGTTCTGGATTGCATGCAGGTGTGTAAACTTCATCATCACAATTGAAGAATTGAGCTTTGTGAACCATCCTCCCACCCACTCACCCACCTTAATCCCCACCAGCCCTTCAGAGTTTCAGGAGAGCCTTCAAAACATAACCCTGATATACATTGCTGAGTCTCAATGAATAGCCTTTTGCAATCAGTGATGCCTGAACTATCCTGCAGGACATCGGTTTGGCTATAAGCAGTTTCTAACTGTCCTGCCCCGTTGGACCAAACAGGATTTCACTGGATTTGCTTTTATTTCTGATCTTAACCCAATTTATTTCTCCAGTCCAGAGATTATCTGGACCTGAGGACAAAAGTCTAGTCTCGTGGATATGTTTCTGGTGAGCATCAGTAATATATAGCTGCTGTTTCTAAGTGGCAGAATCGATCCCTGAAATATTCTCATCACAACTGCAAGCTTTGGAAATCAAAGTGAACATTGTTTGATGCTTCATTTCATAAATTTGCACAGTACCTAAAACTGTAAACTACAGCACAACAGGGCAGCATACAAGGTTAGGATGTTAAGCAGAGCAAAAGTACAAACTATAAAGTTATTTTGGGTGGCTGCTGGGCTGTGCATTCAGTGTGAACACTGGCCCTTCAGTTTTGGTGTCTGGAACTAAATCCAACTTGGACTTAAGAGGAGGTGGCTAGTCTCTGGAACAATTCAAATACGATAAGCTTTGAACAGTCTCTATCTACTTCCAATTGAACAAACGTCCACAGCATCATGTACAATCAATCGGTCAATATAAATTCAAAGTGACTTAAAGCATTAAACGAGAAAAACTTATTACCGCTTTTCGGTAGTGTGACCTCTTCTACGTTGGGGACAGGGGAGGGTTCATCCATGTCCTTGGTCAGGTCCTCTTGGTCCTCCTCTCGATGTCCTCGCTTTGACTTGGCATATGGTGTGGCAGGACTGCGTCTTAAAACAAGGTGCAATGCGGTCATCCGCTCAAGAGTACAACATTCTAACTCTTTCTTTTATGTAGTCATATTCTATCACTAAGCAGCTACATTCAGAGTGTGGAAAATGATCCAGATACCAGTGTTGTCACTCTGTCAAGATCCTTGCGTATTTTACATTCAATCAATCTTGTGCTGTAATAATGTAGAAGAGGATTTCTGCTACCAGAGGGCCCCAATCAAAATAGGTAAATGCTGGGAACAAGTCAGGCAGCATTTCAATTTACACCCAATATCCAACAGCAGCTGAAACAAACTTAGCTCCTCACTTTGCTATGTTGCCATTAGACTATAGTTGGGCTGCTGTGAAGCTATGCTTGAGTTTCACTTCAGTTTAATATGGGCTACAGGCACATAAAATACAGATAGAACAAGAAGAGCTAAATGACTCTGATCACTCCAACAGGTCCTGCACAATTTTCAGTGTCACAGGCTCTTGCCAATTTTCCTGAATGACAATGCTGAAAGGATCAGAATTCCAGTTATGTCATGGACAGAAATAAGGAGATGGCAAAGACCCAAAGTTCAAAGACTGCACTTGTTCTGGAAGCTGAAGCAACCTCCATAAAGACAAATGACCTATCTTGTAGATCACATTTGAAGCTAATCTGGTTAGTGCTGAGGAAGGTACGCTACACGTGCACATCAAAAGCTGGCATGACATTACAAGTAGGGAGTGCCCCATTTGATTACCTGCATGGACTCTGTATAAAACTTGTCATTGTTTTGATCCAAGCTAAATAGAAGCTGACAAACTGCCAAACCCCAACCCAGAAACCTATACTCCTGAATGATTGGCTGTGTGAAATCATGGCACACGAAGGATGCAGATCATTCAATGAATGAGGAAGCACCCAGAAAGTTGGCAATCTACTATTACTCCATGAGCTATCCTCTACATGCTGCAGGATTGTACCAAACTACCAATAATTCAGAAGCCATAACTCCAGCTGCCACAATGACCTGCCAAATGTATTATTCTGTACTACAAACCTAGATAGCAATGTTCAGTGAATGTGTGATACTCCAGGTAGCAGCCTTGTAAATAACATCAAACAAAACCTGTTTGAGCAATGGACAGAAAGGAGCAATGGAATGGCTGGAATGACCTTTTAACCTGTTCAACATTCACTTTAGCTGCAAGAGGCTGAAAGTCATTGACAGAGGGATTTGTGCTGACTGAAGATAAGAAAGTGAATTTGGCCTGGGTTGAGCAGGAGATGGATGCTGAGAAGGAAGAATCCAAAACACCAAGTCAGGCAAGTGAGAGAAATAGTTGTAGAGTTAACATGCGAGCATGCGGGCGGCACAGTGGCGCAGTGGTTAGCACCGCAGCCTCACAGCTCCAGCAACCCGGGTTCAATTCTGGGTACTGCCTGTGTGGAGTTTGCAAGTTCTCCCTGTGTCTGCGTGGGTTTCCTCCGGGTGCTCCGGTTTCCTCCCACATACCAAAAGACTTGCAGGTTGCCAGGTAAATTGGCCATTATAAATTGCCCCTAGTATAGGTAGGTGGTAGGGAAATATAGGGACAGGTGTGGATGTGGTAGGAATATGGGATTAGTGTAGGATTAGTATAATATGGGTGGTTGATGGTCGGCACAGACTCGGTGGGCCGAAGGGCCTGTTTCAGTGCTGTATCTCTAAGCTAAGCTAATGAGGAAAAATGCAGCTGTGAGGAAAGATTGGAAGGATGGGGTTGTTCTTCTTGGAAAAGAGGAGTCTGAGGGGAGATTTGATTGGGGCATTCAGCAAAGCTCCTCCTGCAGACAAATAGGGAATTTTAAGGTTTCATGGAGATGATCAATTTTCCAGACTGAATCAGAATTGGCTCAATAAGAACAAAGTGTAAATGATCAAGTGGATGGCGATGTTAACGGTACAGGAGGAGTGAGAGATAGTGATGTTAACAGTACATAGGAAATAGGAGCAAGAGTAGGCCATTCGGCCCCTCGAGCCTGCCTCACCACTCAACTAGATTATGGCTGATCATCTACCTCGGCCATTTTCCTGCACTATCCCCGTATCCCTTGATATCTTCAATATCTAGAAATCTATAGATCTCTGTCTTGAACATATTCAATGACTGAGCCTGCAAAGCTCTATGGGGTACAGAATTCCACAGATTCAGCACCCTCTGAGTGAAGAAATTCCTCCTCCTCTCAGTCCTAAATGGCCTGCCCCTTATTCTGAGACTGTCACTGTACAGGGAGATTGAGGGTATAGTGATATTAATGGTGCAGGGGACTGAGAGTGCAGTAATACCCATCATAAGCAGGATTGACAGTATGTTGTAAACAACCATTGCTTCAGCTCTAATCCCCAATGAGCTTTGCTCATCACCTTCCTCCTTTCTCCACAAGCTCCATGTACCTGTTTGTTTGTACAGATTTCTGATCCACTCCAGAAACCTCTCCCTGTACCTATATAACCGTGTCAAAAGCATTGCTAAAATGTAAATATTAAACATCCACTGAGTGCCCCTTATCCACTTTATCTCTTCAAATGAAATCCACTAGATTTCTCGGATATAATCTCTTTCCCCCATAAAGCCATGCAAACTTCCAATTTTACTGTTCCATCCTTCATGATCTCCTGTAAATTTTTAACTACTAAACATCAGGTCCACTGGGCATGTGACTTAAAGATAACCTGGAAAGTACTTTATAATATATTGGTGCTACAGCTGCCCCTCTGCAATGCTTGGGTACTATTGTTGTTTCCAATAAATCCTTAGCCATTTCCAGAAGTACCCTCTTGTGTTGTGCAGCTTGGTTGGGTGTGTGTCCTCTTCAAGTGTTCTCAGCCGAGTCATGAAGTCCTTATTTGTAATTGCTAATATTCCCCATCCTCATTTCTCCCTGGAGAATTCATCTCTGTATTGGGAAGGTAACCCATGATGAACATGGAGGAAAATAAATTAAGAGTATCAGTTATCCTTTGGTCACTCTTTCTCATGCCACCCTTGGAATCTATCTGCATAATCAGATGTGTTGCCTTTGGTGTGCATCCTTAAACTGAAAGCATCACACATGCAAAGCGTATGTCACATTAACTTGACTAGTTGAAATATCATAAAAATTCATAAATGGCAACAGCATCAGAAATGAACCTGCTAATGAGCAAGTGGTCAGCTGGTACGAAGACAGCAAATGTCAACAGCTACCAGAATCACAATTAGTAAAGACAAGAACAAATGAGTTTTTAAAAAAGTTTGGTTGCCATCTTGTTTCCCAGTAACCCAAGGATCACAGTATGATTGTAAGGTTGAGAATATAACAAACACACAAAAATGTAAACTTACCCAAAAAATTGCCCATGTCCTCTTGGAAACTGTCCAATAAGTTTTGCCTCCATAGGCCTAACCCCTCTCAGGAGCCTGGGGTGAGATTTGCACCTGTCCTGGCATTTGCTTTTTCTGGTCAGCTTGCCTTCCCCCTCAATGATTTTTGGGATTCCAGGAATGTGTGGCAATGATATGCTTCCATTGTTTAATGTTTAAATATTTTGTAATGCATTAGAAATAGAGCATTTCTTTTATGCGCATCTGAAATAAACAACTCTAAAGCAGTAATATAAAAGCAGCAAAGTCTCCAACGACTGTACCATTATTCAGATTTGCAGAGAGGATAAAAGTCCTGAATTTAAACATTTATTTTGGCAATATCTTTTAGTTGTGCTAACTACTACTGCAGACAGTCTCAGAAGAGAACAAAATCTAAATTAATCCTCTCAAACTTTGTATTTCTTGTTTTTCACTATTAAAAACTCAGCTGGAAGAGTCTGCCCACCATATTGTAAGTAAGGGGAGGCTTTACAGTTTTTATATCATTTGTGACTATTTTCTGAAAGTGACAGTTTGTTCATCTGATATTGTGGCTGTCAGTATTGGCCTGGCCTCCACAAAATTCTGTATGGAAGAATAAATCAATTGTTTTAAGCAGAGAGAGGGGAAGGGAAACAGAGACGGCATGAGAGAGAGCGAGAAGGGGAACTGAGAGTGCACGAGACAGCGAAGGTGCAAGCAAGCACTTGTATACAAGAGAGGAAAGAAAAATTTGTCTCCCATGAAAAAGAACCAAGCTGCTGGCCAGAATGTAGAATACTTATGTGGATGGCCTTCCCTGTGACAAATGCATAATATTTCAGGCTTCAGCACCTGTGTGAACTACATTTTTGGAAACTACATAATATTCGAGTCGAAGCCTAGTGTCTGCTGCTTGGGGTGGAATAATTTCCAACTCTTAGCAACTTGTCAATCTCGACAGTGTCAACAATAGAAGCTTGTAAATGCTCTGACTGGATTACCCTGCAAAACCTCATGGGTGTGCTGAAATGAAGCCACCCATTTCACAAACTGACATACTAAAAGCCACACATTGCGCCTGAGTCCAAAACTTGAACTGTTGCTTGCTGCTGCAGCATGGCGGCCTGTACTTGATGCTCAGTGATGGGGCAGTGATAAAACTGAGAGAGACAATGGTCTGTTTTAGCGACTGCCTATAATTGCATGGTCCATTGATACACCAATCCTGCTCAGTCAGTTTTGCGCACATCAGCCACATCTGGTGAGACCTTTAATCAACTACTGCAATTTTCAAGTATTTAAAGCCTTTGGCAGAGGTTGATAATGACCTCTTGTCCCAATTGCGAAGGCAGGTTGTTTGTTTTGATGCAGCCAATACATTGCATGCGTGGCAGCTGTACCAAGCAACTAACAGCCAAGGGAGGGGGAATTCTGATCTGCACTTGTGTTAAAAATTCCAACTGTGTCCCTCAGTCTCCTTGTTTGTTCTTTCTGCTTACGGCTGCCTTATTACCACCTTGAGTGCATGTGATTGGTCGATAATTGCTGCCATGCAACCCGGAAACAGCATTGCCGAGAGTGGATCCTGTGAACAGATTAGCAGCATTGATTTGACTTATTCATATTTATGTCCTAATAAGGGCAGCTGATAACTTGCTCTGGAGGTTCGCAGGTCGGTGCTGACAGCCTAATTCTTGGAAAAAACCTGAAAAAGAAGAAAAATGTGGACTGGCCGCTTTGGAAATAGAACGAAACATGTAAATTGAGAAAATGAACCTACTTCCATGGAGAGACTGAAACCTTGTTCTCATCTAACAACAACACAAGCTGGGGGAAAAGCAAACTCTCATGATGGCATAGGTCCAGGGACTTTATAAGGTGTAGGAGCCAGAACCCAGATTATCACTTATCTTCAAAATCAGGCATTTTGTGTATTTGCGAGGCAACAACCAAATCAGTCTCCAGTTTATTCTTGTGGTGTGTGCAGGCTACACAACGAAGAGTGGGGAGTGCATGCACACTGCGGCCTTTTCTAAAAAGTCCTTTTCTTCGATTTGAATGGGTTGAGATTCAGAGGTCACTGAGCTGTTTCTTCTGTGCTAAGGTGTCCATAACCCATTACTAGATTAGTTTTTCCCACTTGCCTCCTTCGACTAAAACAACCGACTTGCATTTTTGAAAAGCCAAAGGTGTAAGAAATAATGAATTTACGATAATGGGTGGTAGCTCTCCTGTGACATTGCTCGCAGATAGTCTGGGACCTAGACTGCAGGTTCTGCTGCTGTTCACCCATCTCTGATCCAATAAATTTGATGTAACAATATAAATTGAACTATTACACACCTTATTGCTACTGAAAGTTCTCTACCTCAGATAGGATATTTGTAATACTACTTCCATACCATTTTATAAAACTTGTTCAAGATGCCAGTCATTTTGTTTTTCTCTTCCCAAATCTCTTGAATTCCTAGTTATTTACATTTCAAATCTTTTTTTTTTCCCCCAGTAATTTACAGCATTTTTATCCTCATTATTTGCTGCAGTGGATTTGTAGTTCCTGACTGATTTTGGTGTAACAATGCCCAAGAAGGCTTTGCCCACATTAAGGGCTGCCTCCAATTTCGTTGGTGGACGAAAAAAAAGTGGCCCATCCGTGCGGGCCGCACGTCACGGAACCACCCCAATCTTCCGTGCAGCGGCTCATTTTAAATAGCCGGGGCAGGCTGTTCCACCCCTTTTCCCCCCCCACCCCCCGAATCACATGGAGGGGGTGGGCTGACCATCCCCAGCCATGGCGTCAGATGCCTGTGCGCAGGCGTTGACGCCATTTTAAAGGGCTCTCAGCCCCACAGGGAAATTTAAAGGTAAATGGAATTAAAATAAGTACATCTCTTTTGCCCCTCTCCCCCCACCCCTCATAGCTAAATTAATTATTTGCTCTTGCCCCCAAAACACTTATCTTTTACGATCTGCCCTTCCCCACACATGAACTGCACAAACTTTCAACTACAACCCTTCCCACCATCCCCTACACTCATGACGCTAATTTGACCCCATTCTCCTCGCCCACCCCGGGCACTGATAAACGTACCTCCCCACAAGCGTTCCGCCTCGTTTCCCGAATGGGGATCCGAAGGTGTGGCAGTGCCAGCTGCCAGGGTGAAGATCATGGCATGAGATTAATGAATTCACTTATTTTAATTTATTTAAATTACAGTCCCGAAACCAAGCAGCGGGGGGGGGGGGAACGCCGCCACAAGTAATATCGGGCCGGGCCCTCCCGGTGTCCGGGTGCGTGGCAAAATCCAGCTCTAAGTCTCCAGTGACCAGCACCTGAACAGGCAGTCATTTGCTAACATGGCTGGCTGTGGCTACAATGGTCAAGGTCAGCATCAAACAGCCACATGCATATACCCATCTGACCTTGCTGATACCAGTCACCCTCAGTGTAAAGCCTGGCTCAGGTATAAAATTAAAACCCAACCCGGCCTAACCTGACCACAGCCAACCTGAACCCGACCTGGGCCCGAATCCTTTAATTTTGTTTCGCACCTGACACGAGTATCGTTCATTTGTTCCGGCAGCAGGCTATTCCTGCAGATGGAGTTGTGGGGAATCATGGGTAAGCCTGATCCCATGACTTCCTGGAAGCAGTGTCCAGCCTGACCCCGAACGCTGGACTCTGAGCACAGACCCGACCCGAACCCAACACAGTCGGTTCTCGTCGGATTCGGGTTGGGTAGCCAGGCTTTACCTCAGTGACACCTTTTTAAAAAAAAAAAAAAAAATCTTTCATTCAAACAATGCTAGCTCAGAATTATTAATTAGTTGATTTCCCATAGTATTGTACGTGGGGAGTCTAGACCAAGTGCAGTTAGGTGAAGTAGGGTGGGGGTGTGTGGGGTTGGTTTGTGGGGGGGGGGAGGTTACAGCAGCAGACGATTGCACCAGGGTGTGCCGACTTACCTCATTTCACAGTCATTCATCCTGTCTTTGCTTTTATATTTCCATTACAAATTCCTATGTCAACACTGACAATAGAAAGTGCCTCTGTAATTATATCCTCCTGTCAGCAGATGTGCTTCAGTGCTACCATTGGTGGGAGGTATAATGGACAAGTTTACATAAACAGCTTTCATTGTCAATGTGCACATAGGAATTTATAATGGAAAAAAGTTGACGAGAAGTATGTGCAAATGCAAGGTTTTACATGTATTATACATAAATATATAGTTGTCGTAAACTGTGTACAACACCGACAAAATAAATATTATCCCTGCACGCCAACCCCCGCCACACAGCTACTGTCTGTAGATGTTCTACCTGATTCGAACACTCTGGCCATGATTTCTACAGGAGAAGGATGAAAACTTTAACTCCTCTCATGATATATCAGCAAGAAATTCCCAGCACTCAGGCCCAGCAGAAATTTCGACTCAAGCCCCATCTCGGGACAGAAGGCAGGCTATCTGGGGAAACAAATCTTGCAGCATTCCTAATATTAACCAACCAGTTTTATGTTTACATAGAATCTTACTGCACAGAAGGAGACCATTTGGCCCACTGTGCCTGTTCCTTGCTATCCAATTAGTCCCACTCCCCTATGCTTTCCACACAACCCTGCAAAATTTTCCCCTTTAAGTATTTATTTATCCAGTTCCCTTTTGAAAGTTACCACTGAATCGGTTTCCGCTGCCCCTCCTGTCAGTGCATTCCAGATCACAACAACTGTAAAAGAGTTTTTCCTCATGTGGCCTCTGGTTCTTTTGCTAATCACTTTTTAAATGTATCCTCTGGTTACCAACCCTTCTGCCAGTGGAAACAGTTTCTCCTTACTTATCTACAAAAACACCTCAAATTTTTAAACACATTGGGTGATTTTTATTTGAGTTGTGTAATCTTAGAAATTTGATTTCCAGCCGTATGCATTGGCCTAAGTGAAGGGGGCAGTTGAACAGTGTGATCAAATTTAAGGAAATTCCATTGGTCAGTTTTGTTCTACTTTGTGGTTAGCAAATGATAACAATTGGAGGGAAAAAAAAAAATCAGAATTTGATTGCTTGATTTTTCTGACGGCTGCTTATTCTGCAGAGGCACTTTTGATTTGTTCAATCAGATATTTGACTGGCAACAGATTATTTCCACCAATCACAACTATGTTTTTTTTTCTGTATCAACTTGTAATGCTTTGAGGTGTTAATGCTAAGGCCAAATTTTCAGGTTTCATGCCTTTGATTGGCATCTGGCATGTGTACCATGAGTTTGAATTCTACTTAGGAAAGAAGTAATTTTAGATTGTTGCATGGTGTCTGATGGAATAGGAAGGACCTTTTTAAAAGGGCATTAAACAAAAAATATTCAGGTCCATCATGTTATAAAAGTTACTTCAATCTTCAGTTAAACTGACAAAAAATGAACAGGATAAACAATGTTATCAGAGTTGAAGGACTGGACAGTGGGGTCAAGGGGTTTGATAACTTGTTAAAGATTCATTGGTAAGTGGCTAGCATGTGGTCTAATAGGGACAACTAGAGGAGTGCAGAATAAGGTGGGTGAGCTAAGAGACAGTGGAGAGAAGGAAAAAAAACAACACTGGATTACTGTAAGGAAGGGCAATATGAAGGACGAGAATATAGAAATGGCACTGCTGAAACAGGTAGAGGAACTCGCAAGGGATATGATGTAAGGGAGGTCATGGAAGGTAAATTAATATTATTGGACTTGATAAATGAACAGGGAAAAGGAATTTCAAATCCTCTCTGGCCACAGGAGAGGTACCAGAGGACTGGATGACAATGCGAATGTGGTACCATTATTCAAGAAGGGTAGCAGGGATAAACCAAATAATTACAGGCCAGTGAGTCGAACATCAGTTAGAAACTATTGGGGAAAAAAATTCTGAGGGACAGGATTAATCTCCACTTGGAGAGGCAGGGATTAATCAAGGATAGTCAGCATGGCTTTGTCGGGGGAGATCATGGGAACAAATTTGATTGAATTCTTCGAGGAGGTGACTAGATGTGCAGATGAGGGTAAAGCAGTTGATGTAGTCTACATGGACTTCAGTAAGGCTTTTGATAAGGTCCCGCATGGGAGATTGGTGAAGAAGGTAAGAACCCATGGGATCCAGAGCAATGTGGCAAATTGGATCCAAAATTGGCTTAGTGGCAGGAGGCAGAGGGTGATGGTCGAGGGTTGTTTTTTGCGATTGGAAGCCTGTGACCAGTGGTGTAGGTGACACGAAAATTGGTGTTGTAAATAATGAGGAGGAAAGCCTTGATTACAGGATGATATAGATGGGCTGGTAAGATGGGCAGAGCAGTGACAAATGGAATTTAATCCTGAGAAGTGTGAGGCGATGCATTTTGGGAGGACTAACAAGGCAAGGGAATACACAATGGATGGTAGGACCCTAGGAAGTACAGAGGGTCAGAGGGACCTTGGTGCACTTGTCCATAGATCACTGAAGGCAGCAGCACAGGTAGATAAGGTGGTTAAGAAGGCATATGGGATACTTGCCTTTATTAGCCAAGTCATAGAATATAAGAGCGGGGAGATTATGATGGAGCTGTATAAAATGCTAGTTAGGCCACAGCTGGAGTACTGTGTACAGTTCAGGTCGCCACACTATAGGAAGGATGTGATTGCACTGGAGAGGGTGCAGAGGAGATGCACCAGGATGTTACCTGGGCTGGAGCATTTCAGCTATGAAGAGAGACTGGATAGACTAGGGTTGTTTTCCTTAAGAGCAGAGAAGGCTGAAGGGGGACCTGATTGAGGTATACAAAATTATGAGAGGCATTGATAGGTTAGATAGGAAGAAACTTTTTCCCTTAGCGGAGGGATCAATAACCAGGGAGCATAGATTTAAAGTAAGGGGAAGGAGGTTTAGAGGGGATTTGAGGAAAACGTTTTTCACCCAGAGGGTGGTTGGAATCTGGAACGCACTGCCTGAAGAGGTGGTAGAGGCAGGAACCCTCAACATTTAAGATGTATTTAGATGAGCAATTGAAACGCCATAGCATACAAGGCTTCGGGCCAAGTGCTGGAAAAGGGGATTAGAATAGATAGGCTTGATGGCCGGCATGGACGTGGTGGGCCGAAGGGCCTGTTTCTGTGCTGTATAACTCTATGACTATGAATCTAATTTAGTTTAGTTTAGTTATACAGCACTGAAACAGGCCCTTCGGCCCACCGAGTCTGTGCCGACCATCAACCACCCATTTATACTAATCCTACACTAATCCCATATTCCTACTACATCCCCAACTGTCCCTATATTTCCCTACCACCTACCTATACTAGGGGCAATTTATAATGGCCAATCTACCTACCAACCTGCAAGTCTTTTGGCTGTGGGAGGAAACCGGAGCACCCGGAGAAAACCCACGCAAACTCCACACAGGCAGTACCCAGAATTGAACCCGGGTCGCTGGAGCTGTGAGGCTGCGGTGCTAACCACTGCGCCGCTAATGTACAGGCAGTTAAATCAGGACCAGATTGGGAGGGACAAGGTGAAGGGGAGAAAAATTGTGTGGTGGGGGAGGCAGAAAGCAGCAATGCATTCAAGGGAAACAACAAGTGGGTTAAGATAGAAAAAGATGGAAAGAAAGATGAGATATATTTATAAGCAGGATTGGGATGTGAAATTGCACAAGAGAGATTCCGAGCTATGATCCATCTATAAAGGACCGATGAGGCTGATAATCAGTCACAGTTGTTCATTTAGTGGTAAATGATCTATGCAGAATGCATGTTAAGGCCCCTAAATATATAAATGAGACAAGGTATCAAATTGAACAGAGGGAATGTGAGATAATGTTCTCAGAGATACTTCCAGTGCAAGGCAAGGTTGGGGGTATGACTAAATGGAAAATTGAGGTTAATGTGGTTAGCTTAATAACGCCAGAGGGGAAGAGGGGATCAAAGGGAAAGAAAGAAGGGGAGCGGAAAGAGAGAGGGGGGAAGAGGAAATATTGAGAGGGGAGAGAGGAAAATAGGTGAAGGGGATGGGAGGGAGAAAGAGAGGCAAAGAGGAGGGCGACAAAAGATGAGGGGATGGAGGGGAAAAGGAGAGTAAGAGACAAAGCAAACAAGAGGAGAAAGGGTGTGAAGGGAGAGAAAGATAGAGGACAAGACACTCGCATTTGGGCTTTCCCTGCCAGCTGAAATTTTATTTGGCAGCTGTAGGAAATCACCTCGACCAAAAAATATTTTGTGAAATACCGCCTGATCCACTGTTGCATAACTCAAGGGGTCTGCAGCACAGTTATGACATTTAGCAGCAATAAACAACACGGCTACCAGAAGAGGAATAGATTATTTTTCACTAGCTGGCAGAGCTTTGATCAGGGCTAGACCCTGACCTGTACTTTAAGGCCACCATAGTGCTCTTTCTTTGGTAAAGTGCTCTAATTGTTCACATTTTGATTAAAGGCTATGTAAATCTGTCCTTGGATGAACAGGTTATGAAGGTTCAAAAAAGCATGAAATAACAAGCTTTTTAAAGAAATACATTTTTGACACTTTGAAATATGACAAGATAGTAGGTGCAAGTTTTATATTTATTTACAATCTATTCTCGCTTCTTGTCCATGTTCGCCTTACTTCCTGTGTTACAACTGAGAGTCATGCCTTTTATATTCACGTTATAACAGGAAAAACTTACACCAACTTTTATTGGTCATGCTGTAATTGCAGGCCTCCTACCACTAGGTGATACTGCTGCACCTCGCCTTGTCATCTCTACCTCTTCAGTCTCACAACTCAATTCTGCTGCCCAGACAACTCGAGGTGGAAATTAACTGATTTCTTTATGTAATATTTTGTGCTACTGCCATTATCCTGGTTGGTAATTTAAAAAAAAAATGTTTCTGGCTGCTACTGCACAAAAGCTTGGCCTCTGGCCCTGCTGCCAGCTATAAAGAAATACGCTTCTGGCAGCCCAGTCCCCAGCTCAAAAAATGCTCGCTCCCAAAAGACATCTCTCACAGCTGTTTAAAAAATATTTTCCCTTTAACCCTGATCGTGGCTCTGCCAGCTATTGACAAAATATATATTCTCCCTTTGGTAGTCCTGCTGCTTATTGCTGTCATTAAATTTTAAAACCTATTCTCTGCTTTGCCTGCCTAGAGGCTTGGTGGTCCCAGCCTACTCCCAGCTCTGCCCTGGGACCCCATCTGAGTACTGCCAGACCTCTGGCTCCCTCAATGCTGATAAATCAGTGTCCTTGGTCATATTACTTGGCATAACACTCCTGTTCTTATAAAACCTCTGATTCACCCAGAGTAATACTATGGTAGATGCATTTGTACAAATTAAAAATCTTGCATATTGGGTGCCTCCTATAATACTTTCACCATCACACTTTATTGTTTTACACCTATTCTACTTACCTCTGGCTTATTTCTATCACCCAATATATTCATTATAAATTTATACTAAATTTATAATTTATTACTCAAACTTCTTCCAGTTGATTGGGTGACATACAAATTTATTCCAGTTCAAGAAAATTTCCTCCAGGTAACTCTGTGACTTCCATGTTTATTTTCTGGAGTTCATGCACATTAAATTCTCAGAGGGGGAGGCTATCTAAGCAAATTGTTAAAATAAAAATGTCAAGGTCTTTTGTCCGCCATTTTTCGCACAGTAACTGAAATTTCTAAAATAAGGTTTTGAACAAAATGAAAACATGAAAAAAATTACATATTTCACAAACAATTATGCTTGGTTATAAAGTTTTTTTTTTTTGAGTACCTTCATTAATATTTTCACATGAAGACCTCCGCCCCTTTTCAAAGTCTGAGCTTGAAGTTTATATTTTGACTGACAGCTGTCACTCAGCTTCAGGGAGATACTGTAGTGAAAGTGTGTGTGGTGTACATCATCTCCAACCATACATCAGCAGCAATTTCTTACTGCCTCATGTCAGAATTTCTGACTTTTTCCCAAAACACAATGAACGACAAATTTTCATTTTTTTTCTTTGACTTTATATTTTAATTATTCTCCATAGCTGAATTCAACTACTTCGGGTTTACCTCAGAAAACACTAGATCAGCTGAACTTACAAAGCCCTTCCCCTCTTTATTTTGGCTTCACTATAGTTATAAATCTTCCTCTTTTCAGGTAAATGCATCAGTTCTCAGGTTAAGATTTTTTAGAATTTATCTGACTAAGTGGTAGTATGGTGGAGGATGAGAGAGAGAGAGAGAGAGAGAGAGAGAGAGAGAGACTCAGGAAAAAAAAAGGGGCAGAGAGTGACAAGAGAGAAAGACAAAGTGGGAGGCAAAGAGAGTGACAGATCTAGAGAGAGCTTGAAGCAGAGAGAGACACACGCAGATGGTGAGGCAGAAAGAGTGAGATAGACCAACAGCAGAACAAAAAGAGAGTGAGAAAGGGGCAGAGAGGGCAAAAAATGAGGGGCACTGAGGAACAGATGCAGAATGAGAGAGACAGAGTAACAATAGGATAAAGTGCAAGACAGAGCAAGCTTGCATGCATGTGCATGAGGCAGAAAGAGACAGCGAGACATAGTAAATCAGTGAGCTGATTAATTCAATCTGCTTAACATCCCTGTTAGATAACAGTGCATCCACTGACATGGCATGAATAACTCCTGGACATTTGCTAGCAGATAGATTATAAATGTCATAAAATGTGCACTTTGAGGTTTGCAGTGACCCAGTAAATGCAATAAAAACAGGCTGAGAATTCTCCATTTTCTTTACTGAGCATGGAGGTTGTCCATGCAGTGATACCCAAAAATAAACACAGTCTAGTTGTACAAAGCAACCTCCAAGGAATGGAGCAAAATCAAGTCCCAGGCCCCCAAGTATGGGGATGCTTCTGAGAACAAACTTATTGGTCAAGTTTCCAACAGAGAATTCTTTAAGTTTACAGTTTTGCTTGGGAATTACTTAAGTTTTTGTGTGTTTGTTGTGTTAGAAACCTTATTTTACTGGCAAAACAAGATGGCGGTCAAAAGGATTTTGCGCGCCCCCCCCCCCCCCCCACCGAAAAAAGCATTTTGAGTAATTTAATTAGCTCCCCATCTCCTTGCCTGTTTATTGGTAACTATTTACTAATTCGTCATTGCTACTTTTACCACCTCTTCAGTAATACTTCAGGCAACCAACATCATTCAATTCATAACCATCTGTTGTTTTTTACAAGTAGATTTCAGCCAATCAAGGATGCGTGATGGAGAATGTGATGTACACTTTGCATATATGATACTTGGAAGTGTGACGGACGTGTGTGAGACTTTGTTACTTCTGTATATTAATAACCCGAACGCAGGACTACTCCAGTAACACACTAATTATTCTTTACACCTCTCCCAGAAACATAATGATGTTGTTTTGAAGAGGGTTTCCTGGGACCAGAAGCCATTTCAGGCAGTGTATTACAATAATTGGTGATTCTCAATATATCAGCACAAACTAATACCTCAAAATACTATTTCAATGGACACCACCTTTTGGCTGCTGCTAGCTTTTAAGAATAGGGCAGGACATACAAGGATAGTATAATGTGCTCTCCAGTAACTCAGGGCAACAAGGTGGGAAGGATTCAAATCAGCACTCAAATTTAACATTGGATCAAAACCTGACATTGCTCCTTTAAACTTCCTCAATCTCCCCAATCCCAAAGTCATTTATCTCTCTCAGCCTTCCATTTGCAATCTTTAAAGAGGTGGTCACAGTGGCAACCTAGATCTACAGTGGCCATATTATTGCTCTTTTAAATGTTTCATATTTTGACAAACCTTTGAGTGGTACAAGATTGTTCATGTGCCTAATTGTTTGCAGGAAAAATAGATCATTTCACTTTCTTTCGGAGGGTGAAGTCTGGGTCAGCAGCCTGGGAGATGTGAATGTTGGCATACCTTTCTGGATTTTGGGTCAGAAATTCACACAGGAGGAAAACAAACCTTTAACATTTCTAACTTTTAAAGTAAATAGTAATTTCCCGAGACAAGGGAAGTGCCTCACCCTTTCTTGGTGTTCTTTTTCTTGGAGTCAGGTGTAGGAGAAGGTGAAGGGGAACGTTTCCTCTTTTTGTGACTGCTTCCCTTCTTGTCTCTCCGATCTGAGTCAGGGCTGTGCACCTTTTGAATGAATGTTAAACAGTCACTCATCCTCCATACAACCAGTGAAACCTCTCACTGAAAGCACCAAGTGTAAGTAAGTCTGTGTACTTCCAGACAAGAAATGACTCTCAATAACAGATGAAGTAGTTATGTTAGTCAGTGAAAGGATACCAACTAATGGGTCTTCTTTTTCTTTGGCCTCCTTATCTCGAGAGACAATGGATAAGCGCCTGGAGGTGGTCAGTGGTTTGTGAAGCAGCGCCTGGAGTGGCTATAAAGGCCAATTCTAGAGTGACAGGCTCTTCCACAGGTGCTGCAGAAAAATTTGTTTGACGGGGCTGTTACACAGTTGGCTCTCCCCTTGCGCCTCTGTCTTTTTTCCTGCCAACTGCTAAGTCTCTTCGACTCACCACATTTTAGCCCCGCCTTTATGGCTGCCCGCCAGCTCTGGCGAACGCTGGCAACTGACTCCCACGACTTGTGATCAATGTCACAGGACTTCATGTCGCGTTTGCAGACGTCTTTAAAGCGGAGACATGGACGGCCAGTGGGTCTGATACTAGTGGCGAGCTCGCTGTACAATGTGTCTTTGGGGATCCTGCCATCTTCCATGCGGCTCACATGGCCAAGCCATCTCAAGCGCCGCTGACTCAGTAGTGTGTATAAGCTGGGGATGTTGGCCGCCTCGAGGACTTCTATGTTGGAGATACGGTCCTGCCACCTGATGCCAAGTATTCTCCGGAGGCAGCGAAGATGGAATGAATTGAGACGTCGCTCTTGGCTGGCATACGTTGTCCAGGCCTCGCTGCCATAGAGCAAGGTACTGAGGACACAGGCTTGATACACTCGGACTTTTGTGTTCCGTGTCAGTGCGCCATTTTCCCACACTCTCTTGGCCAGTCTGGACATAGCAGCAGATGCCTTTCCCATGCGCTTGTTGATTTCTGCATCTAGAGCCAGGTTACTGGTGATAGTTGAGCCTAGGTAGGTGAACTTTTGAACCACTTCCAGAGCGTGGTCGCCAATATTGATGGATGGAGCATTTCTGACGTCCTGCCCCATGATGTTAGTTTTCTTGAGGCTGATGGTTAGGCCAAATTCATTGCAGGCAGCCGCAAACCTGTCGATGAGACTCTTTTTTTATTTATTTATTTATTTTTTATTTAGAGATACAGCACTGAAACAGGCCCTTCGGCCCACCGAGTCTGTGCCGACCAACAACCACCCATTTATACTAACCCTACAGTAATCCCATATTCCCTTATCACCTCCCTACACTAGGGGCAATTTACAACAGCCAATTTACCTATCACCTGCAAGTCTTTGGATGTGGGAGGAAACCGGAGCACCCAGCGAAAATCCACGCAGACACAGGGAGAACTTGCAAACTCCGCACAGGCAGTACCCAGAATCGAACCCGGGTCCCTGGAGCTGTGAGGCTGCGGTGCTAACCACTGTGCCGCCCACTCTGCAGACACTCTTCAGTGTGAGATGTTAAAGCAGCATCGTCAGCAAAGAGGAGTTCCCTGATGAGGACTTTCCATACTTTGAACTTCGCTCTTAGACGGGCAAGGTTGAACAAGCTGCCCCCTGATCTTGTGTGGAGGAAAATTCCTTCTTCTGAAGACTTGAACGCATGTGAGAGCAGCAGGGAGAAGAAAATCCCAAAAAGTGTGGGTCCGAGAACACAGCCCTGTTTCACGCCACTCAGGATAGGAAAGGGGTCTGATGAGGAGCCACCATGTTGAATTGTGCCTTTTCATATTGTCATGGAATGAGGTGATACTTAGTAGCTTTGGTGGACATCCAATCTTTTCTAGTGGTCTGAAGAGACCACGTCTGCTGACTAGGTCAAAGGCTTTGGTGAGATCAATGAAAGCAATGTAGAGGGGCATCTGTTGTTCGCGGCATTTCTCCTGTATCTGACGAAGGGAGAACAGCATGTCAACGGTTGATCTCTCTGCACGAAAGCCACACTGTGCCTCAGGGTAGATGCGCTTGGCCAGCTTCTGGAGCCTGCTTAGAGTGACTCGAGCATAGACTTTCCCCACTTTGCTGAGCAGGGAGATTCCACGGTAGTTGTTGAAGTCACCGCGGTCACCTTTGATTTTATAGAGGGTGATGATATTGGCATCGCGCATGTCCTGAGGTACTGCTCCCTCGTCCCAGGGTAAGGCAGAACAAAGTCTAGAAACCATTACTAAAAGAAACCTTTCAGAGCTGCTGAATACTGGATGATGAAGTGAATGAAGAGAGATTTCAGTTGCTGAATTGTTAGGAAAGCAAACAGGACAGGATCCTGCATTTGATTCTCAAACTTTTGATTCAGTACACATTTACCTGAAATGATTTTTTTTCTTCCTATTCTCAAATAACAAAATACAGTAAATATGTTCTGAAAGCTTCCATCTATATGTTTTTACCAAAATATATTGCAAGTTCAAATTTAAACATAAATCACCAAGAGGAACTATTTTTAGAAAAAAATAGAGTCAAATGTAACGCAGCCAATCCCTCCACTGACTGAAATTCACTTCTAGTCATGAAAGAGGTAAATTGGAAAACAGTAGGAATTACCTCTTCTGTTAATGTTTTGGCAGAAATTCTTTTCCTTCGAACAACAGGTGCCCGGTCATCATTCACCTCATAGTCTTCCTCGTTCATCCATTCATTAAAGGTGTCTGTGTCCATTATCCACTTAGCATGGACCTTTCAACAAACAGGAAGTTTAGTTAGTCTTGAAAATCAGTCAACATACTTGCACAGGATTAAAGAGCAGAGGAATGCTGGAATTCTTCCTGAAGGCTCAGATATCACTGTCAGCAGGAGGTGGGCAGATAAGGAACCTGTTATCTTTTCTGGCTAAAATGTGAACAATCCGTTACTGCATTCAACCCACCAGCAAAAAGACAGTAGTCAATGAGGGAGGGGTTTTACCATTAGAAACGGAGGTGGTGGAGTATTAGTATATAGTATTTACAGCACCGAAGCAGGCCATTTGGCCCAGTAAATCTATGTTGCTGTTTATGCTCTACACGAGCATCTTCCCACCCTTCTTTATCTAATCCCATCAACATATCCTTCTATTCCTTTCTCCCTCATGTGTTTATCTAGCGTCCCCTAAAATGTATCAATGCTATTCGCCTCAACCACTCCCTGTGGTAACGAGTTCCACACTTTAAACACTCTCTGGGTAAAGAAGATTTTCCTAAATTCCCTACTGGATTTATTAAGAACTATCTTATATTTATGGCCCCCAGTTCTGCGCTCTCCCACAAGTGGAAACATCTCTACGTCTACCCTATCAAACCTTTTCATAACCTTGAAGGCCTCGATCAGGTCACCCCACAATCTTCTTTTCTTGAGAAAAGAGCCCCAGCCTGTTCAATCTTTCCTGATAGGTGTAACCTCTAAATTCTGGTATCATTCCAGTAAAAAAAATTTTTGCACTTCAGTGCCTCTATATCCTTTTAGTAATATGGAGACCAGAATTGCTCATGGTACTCCAAGAGTGATCTAACCAAGGTTTTATACAAGTGTAACATAACTTCTCTGCTTTGTAATTCTATTCGTCTAGAAATGATCCCTAGTGCTTTGTTTGCCTTTTTTATGGCATTAACCTGCGTTGCTACTTTTACTGATTTGCATATCCACACATCCAGATCTGTCTGTTCCTTCACCCTATTTAGACTCTTATTGTGATCAGCTATAGCTCAGTGCATAACACTCTCACCTGAGTCCAGACATTTGTGGGTTCAAGTCCCACTCTAGAACTTGAGCACAAAAATCTAGGTTGACACTCCAGTGCAGCACTGAGGAAGTGCTACACTGTCGAATTCCAGCGAGTCCATAACTGTTTTAGAATAAATGAAGATGCACCTTGTGTGAAACAAAGGAAAATCCTCCTCTCCAAGTTGCATTACCAACCATCCAGCAATGGAGCTGAACCAGATTGAAGTGTCAAATACCCAAGACCTTCTCCTTCACATTCTTGTAAATCTCCTCTGCACTCTCTCCAAAGCAACTATGTCCTTCCTGTAATGTGGTAACCAGAACTGCACGCAATACTCCAACTGTGGCCGAACCAGCGTTTTATACAGTTCCAGCATTACATCCTTGCTTTTGTATTCTATACCTTGGCCAATAAAGGAAACCATTCCATATGCCTTCTTCACCACTCTATCTACCTGTCCTGCCACCTTCAGGGACCTGTGGACATGCACTCCAAGGTGTCTCACTTCTTCTACCCCTCTCAATATCCTCCTGTTTATTGTGTATTCCCTCGCTTTATTTGCCGTCTCCAAACGCATTACCTCACACTTATCTGGATTGAATTCTATTTGCCACTTTTCCACCAACTCAACCAAACCATTGATATCATTCTGGAATCTACAGCTATCCTCTTCACTATTAACTACACGGTCATTTTTTGTGTCATCAGCAAATTTCCCAATCATGCCTCCCACATTTAAGTCCAAATCATTAATATATAGCACAAACAGCAAGGGACCCAACACTGAGCCCTGTGGAATGCCACTGGAAACAGCTTTCCATTCGCAAAAACATCCGTCGACTACTACCCTTTGCTTCCTGTCACTGAGCCAATTCTGGATCCAATCTGCCACATTCCCCTGTATCCCATGGGCTTTCATTTTACTGACCAGTCTGCCTTGTGGGACCTTGTCAAATGCCTTACTAAAATCCATGTAGACCACATCTACTGCACTACCCTCATCAATCCTCCTTGTTACTTACTCAAAAAACTCAATGAATTTAGTAAGACATTTTTTTTTTTTTAGATTTTTAGCGATGCAGCACTGAAACAGGCCCTTCGGCCCACCGAGTCTGTGCCGACCATTAACCACCCATTTTATACTAATCCCATATTCCTACCACATCCTCACCTGTCCCTATATTCCCCTACCACCTACCTATACTAGACTAACCTGCAAGTCTTTTTGGCTGTGGGAGGAAACCGGAGCACCCGGAGGAAACCCACGCAGACACGGGGAGAACTGGCAAACTCCACACAGGCAGTACCCAGAATTGAACCCGGGTCGCTGGAGCTGTGAGGCTGCGGTGCTAACCACTGCGCCGCCCTAAATGTGCCGACCTTCCCTTAACAAATCCATACTGACTATCCCTGATTAATCCATGCCTTTCTAAGTAGCAGTTTATCCTGTCCCTCAGAATAGATTCTAACAACTTACCCACCACTGAGGTCAGACTGACCGGCCTATAATTATTTGGCCTATCCCTCACACCCTTTTTAAATAATGGTGCAACATTCACAGACCTCCAATCATCTAGTATCTCGCCTGTATCTAGTGAGGATTTGAAGATGATCCTCAGTGCATCCGCTATTTCCTCCCTGGCTTCCTTTAACAACCTGGGATGCAATCCATCTGACCGTGATTTATCTACTTTCAAGGATGTCAGACCCTCTAGTCTGCTTATTGTATCTAATATTTCACACTCCTCCTCTTTAACTATAATGTCTACATCAACCCTCTCCTTTGTGAAGACAGAGACAAAAAACTCATCAAGTACTCTGCCCACATCATCTGCATGCATGCATGCATAAGTTCCCTTGTACAGCTCTGATAGGCCCTACCCTTCCCTTAGTTATCCTCTTGCTCTTTAATGTACTGATAAAACATCTTTGGGTTTTCCTTGATTTTACCTGCCAATAATTTTTCATGTCCTCTCTTTGCTTTTCTAATTTCCTTTTTTACTTCATCCCTGCACTTTCTATACTCCTCGAGGCTTTTGAAAGTATTACGTTTTTTGTGATCATCATAAGCTTTCTTTTTCTGCTTTAACTTACCCTGTAAGCTTCTGATAACCAGGGGGCTCTAGATTTGTCAGTACCACCCTTTATCTTTGTGAGGACATGCCTACACTGTGCCTGTGGTATCTCGCTTTTGAATACCTCCCACTGGTTTGCCACTGATTTTTCCTTCAAGTAGCTGTGTCCAGTCCACTTTCGCCAGGTCACCTCAGTTTCTTAAAATTTGCCTTCCCCCAATTTAGAACTTTTACTCCTGTTTTATCATTGTCCTTTTCCATGATCATGCTAAAATGTACTGTATTATGGTCACTATTCATTTAAGAATTCATTTTATTTTTAAAATTCAAATTCAAACACTCTCTCTCTCTCTCTCTCAATTATAACAATTGTTCCATAAATATCTCACACACAGCAAAGGCCCAGGAGCTATCAGGGGTAAATTTAAGGATGATCTGCACAATAACCTGATTAAAAGCGATCAGAATACACTCCAAGGGGGAAAATTCTGCCTGATAAATTTCAATTTCTTTGAAGAAGTGAAAGCCCAAGGGGACTGTAGGAAACTCAGTGACCTTTCTGACCCAGACTTCCGGAAGCCATCTGATGAAGTTCCACATGAAAGGCTCTTGGTTAAACTCGAAACATGGGAATTCCGGATAAGCCTTTGATATGGATAAGAAATTGGTTGAAGGGTGGAAAACAACAGGTATTTGTTGGTGCTATGTGGGGCTGGAGGGGGAAAAGCACTGAGCGAAGTGCACCAGGGCTCCGTGTTGGGACTGCCACTGTTTCTAATTTACATTAAAGACTTAGATTCAGCAAGAAAGTGTGAAGTGGCCAGATTTGCAAACATTTTTATACTTCGGGGCAGTGTAATCGGAGGAGGTAGCTCAGAAATTACAGCTCAAGTTGGCAAAACAGACAAAACACAGAAAAATGGCAGATGAAATCTAAGAGAAGAAGTGCCAAGTTCTGCAAGGAAACATTGGTGACAAACATATCCCATGAATGGTGTGGAAACAGTTAAGAGTGAAGCTGCAAGAGACCTAGGAGTAAACACAACACTAAATGGCCTAGAAATTCAATTACACTGCCCATTTTACAGACATAAAATGGCACAATAGGATCCAATATGCAAGGCAGCGTGCACAAATTCTGAGCTGGAATTGTGCTGCCTGCCATATTGGTACAGCTATCCCTTTCCATGTGCAAATAGAGGGCCTAACCTCTGTTTGAGGCTCCATGTGCCAAATTTGGTTGCCCTGAACAGTGTTTTGGAAAACTAGATCCACATACTACATAACCAGTGAGTCCTTAAAGGGACCACTGCAGGCGACCACCAGAAAAGCATGTTTTGTAAAAAAAAAAATACATAGCTGAATGTGCAGCCGGGAGCCCTAGGGCTGTAACTTCAAGCTCCACATTAAAACTGGGGCTGTTGCCATCCATCGCTCACCCACTCTCTCCCAGTCAACAACCTCCCCCACCCCACCCTCAATCACTTCCCCCTCCTACCAAGACCATCTGAGGGACACTACTGGAAGTGTAGTGGCCCAAAATTGAAATGTCCTCGCTGGCGAGCTGCCGGGGATGCCCAGAAGGTGCGAGCAGCTCGCCAGTCTGATGTAAATGAGGCCCAGTATTTGGTGGACCTTGGGCCTACTCATTCTGAAAAAGGGAATGTTCTCTGTGCCCAGTTTGTGCTGGCAGGCCAGTGAGAATCAATATGTTGCGACTCTGCATCGGCTCAATCAACAAACTTCCATCCAATAGAATGTTCAACTACATAACCAAAACAGTACAATATAGGTGAGAGGAAGTTATGATCAAACTGCACAGAGCTCTGGTCAGAGCCACCTTGAGTACTGGGTCCAGTTCTGGTCAGTGAGAGAGGAGACTGTATAGAGAAGAACCAATGTTCTTCTGGCTGGTCGCCAGTGTCAGGGTCTGAGTGATGGGAAAAGACTGGAGAGACCTGAGTTATTCACCCTGGAAATGAGTATCGATAAGGGAATGGAGAAAGTAAATCCAAAATGTGACTTCAAATTAAATTGAGGTAGTAGTACAATGGGCCACAGGGTCAAACTAGTAAAAGGTAAATTTAAGACTGATCGAGATTCTTCACACAGAGAGTGATCAACACATGGATAGAGAAAGGGAGGCAGAAGAACTGGAACCATTTATGAAGCAATTGGATGATGCAATGGGGTGATTGTAGGGCATTTCTGGGTGAAGGAATTCAGGAAGGCCATTCGGCCCATCTTTTAAAAAAAAATTCAGTCATGGGATGTGGGTGACGCTGGCCAGGCCAGCATTTATTGCCCATCCCTAATCGCCCTTGAGAAGGTGGTGAGCTGCCTTCTTGAACCGCTGCAGTCCATGTGGTGTAGGTATGCCCACAGTGCTGTTGGGAAGGGAGTTCCAGGATTTTGACCCAGCGACAGTGAAGGAACAGCGATATAGTTCCAAGTCAGGATGGTGTGTGACTTGGAGGGGAACTTGCAGGTGGTGGTGTTCCCATGCATTTGCTGCCCTTGTCCTTCTAGTTGGCAGAGGTCGCAGGTTTGGAAGGTGCTGTCTAAGGAGCCTTGTTGCGTTGCTGCAGTGCATCTTGTAGATGGTACACACTGCTGCCAATCAAGCGGGCTGCTTTGTCCTGGATGGTGTCGAACTTCTTGAATGTTGTTGGAACTGCACCCATCCAGGCAAGTGAGAGTATTCCATCACACTCCTGACTTGTGCCTTGTAGATGGTGGACAGGCTTTGGGGAGACAGGAGGTGTGTTACTTGCCGCAGGATTCCTAGTCTCTGACCTTCTCTTGTAGCCACAGTATTTATATGGCTACTCCAGTTCAGTTTCTGGTTAATGGTAGCCTCTAGGATGTTGATAGCGGGGAATTCAGCGATGGTAATGCCACTAAATGTCAAGGGGAGATGGTTAGATTCTTGTTACAGATGGTCATTGCCCGGCACTTGTGTGGCGCGAATGTTACTTGCCACTTATCAGCCCAAGCCTGGATATTGTCCAAGTCCTGCTGCATTTCTACACGGAGTGCTTCAGTATCTGAGGAGTCATGAATGGTGCTGAACATTGTGTAATCATCAGCGAACATCCCCACTTCTGACCTTATGATTGAAGGTAGGTCATTGATGAAGCAGCTGAAGATGGTTGGGCCCAGGACACTACCCTGAGGAACACAGTCAGGGATGTCCTGGAGCTCAGATGATTGACCTCCAACAACTACAGCCATCTTCCTTTGCGCTAGGTATAACTCCAGCCAGCGGAGGGTTTTCCCCCCGATTCCCATTGACCTCAGTTTTGCTCGGGCTCCTTGATGCCATACTCTGTCAAACGCTGCCTTGATATCAAGGGCAGTCACTGTCACCTCACCTCTTGAGTTCAGCTCTTTTGTCCATGTTTGAACCAAGGCTGTAATGAGGTCAGGTGCTGAGTGGCCCTGGCGGAACCCAAACTGAGCGTCACCGAGCAGGTTATTGCTAAGCAAGTGCCGCTTGATGGCACTGTTGATGACACCTTCCATCACTTTACTGATGATTGAGAGTAGGCTGATGGGGCAGTAATTGGCTGGGTTGGACTTGTCCTGCTTTGTGTGTACAGGACATACCTGGGCAATTTTCCACATTGCCGGGTAGATGCCAGTGTAGTAGCTGTACTGGAACAGCTTGGCTAGGGGTGCGGCAAGTTCCGGAGAACAGGTCTTCAGTACTATTGCCAGAATATTGTCAGGGCCCATAGCTTTTGCAGTATCCAGTGCCTTCAGTCGTTTTTTGATATCACGCAGAGTGAATCGAATTGGCTGAAGACTGGCATCTGTGATGCTGGGGACTTCAGGAGGAGGCCAAGATGGATCATCAACTCGGCATTTCTGGCTGAAGATTGTTGCAAATGCTTCAGCCTTATCTTTCGCACTGATGTGCTGGGCTCCCCCATCATTGAGGATGGGGATATTTGTGGAGCCACCACCATTCACGACTAGATGTGGCAGGACTGCAGAGCTTAGATCTGATCCGTTGGTTATGGGATCGCTTAGCTCTGTCTATCGCATGCTGCTTATGCAGTTTGGCATGCAGATAGTCCTGTGTTGTAGCTTCACCAGGTTGACACCATTTTGAGGTATGCCTGGTGCTGCTCTTGGCATGCCCTCCTGCACTCTTCATTGAACCAGGGTTGGTCTCCTGGCTTGATGGTAATAGTAGAGTGGGGGATATGCTGGGCCATGACGGTTACAGATTGTGGTTGAGTACAATTCTGCTGCTGCTGATGGCCCACAGCGCCTCATGGATGCCCAGTTTTGCATTGCGAGATCTGTTCGAAATCTATTTCATTTAGCACGGTGGTAGTGCCACACAACACGAAGCAGGGTATCCTCAATGTGAAAGCGGGACTTCGTCTCCACAAGGACTCTGCGGTGGTCACTCCTACCAATGCAGTCATGGACAGATGCATCTGCGGCAGACAGATTGGTGAAGACGAGGTCAAGTATATTTTTCCCTCGTGTTGGTTCCCTCACCACCTGCCGCAGACCCAGTCTAGCAGATATATCCTTTAGGGCTCGGTCGGTAGTGGTGCTACTGAGCCACTCTTGGTGATGGACATTGAAGTCCCCCACCCAGAGTACATTTTGTGCCCTCGCCACCCTCAGTGCTTCCTCCTAGTGCTGTTTAACATGGAGTACTGAGTCATCAGCTGAGGGAGGGTGGTAGGTGGTAATCAGTAGGAGGTTACCTTGCCCATGTTTGACCTGATGCCATGAGACTTCATGGGGTCCAGAGTCGATGTTGAGGATTCCCAGGGCAACTCCCTCCCTACTGTAGACCACTGTCCCGCCACCTCTGCTGGGTCTGTCCTGCCGGTGGGACAGGACATACCTGGGGATGGTGATGGCAGAGTCTGGGACATTGTCTGTCAGGTATGATTCCGTGAGTATGACTGACTATGTCAGGCTGTTGCTTGACTAGTCTGTGGGACAGCTCTCCCAACTTTGGCACAAGCCCCCAGATGTTAGTAAGGAGGACTTTGCAGGGTCGACAGGGCTGGGTTTGCCATTGTCATTTCCGGTGCCTAGGTCGATGCCGGGTGGTCCGTCCAGTTTCATTCCTTTTTATTGACTTCGTAGCAGTTAGATACAACTGAGTGGCTTGCTAGGCCATTTCAGAGGGCATGTAAGAGTCAACCACATGATCTGCAAATATCGTGACTGGGGCAACTTGTGCCAAGAATGGTGGAAGGCCTGCAACTGCACTATGAAGTTTCAAAGCACTTTTCAATGCTGTTTTTGGTTGTTCTGGGAGCATTACAAATGCGTAATAGATAAACATTGGAAATCCAGTTACAGCACCAACTACTGGCATTTAGGGCAATAACTGCAGGTCAATGTGGACATTTTAACATAATCTCCCAAAGGACTATTTACATGGGTCACACATTCCACTGAAAAATCCTATGATTTTAATATGTAATTAAATATCTTGAGTCAAATGTGCATCTCTAGCATCACATCTTTCAAAGGCGACGTGACAAATGCTGGGAACTCCATAGCAGCAATCCCATATTTGCCAGACAATTCACATCTCCTCCAACAATAAAAGGCCCTAACATCTGTCCCTGACCTTCAATGAGTCCCCCACCATCAATATCTTGGGAGTCACCACTGACCAGAAGCTGAATTAGATCAGTCACAGAAGGGCAGTGGCTACAGAAGCAGGGCAGAGACTGGGTACTCTGCTATGAGCAATTCACCTCCTGACCCCTCAAAGCCTCTCCACCGTTTACAAGGCTCATCAGGACTGTGATAGAATAATCACAAGATGCCTAGATGGGTGCAGATGCAACAACAACTTGCATTTATTGAGCACCTTCAATATAATATGTTCCAAGGTGCTTCACCAGAGTGTTAGCAAACAAAATCTGACACGAACCACATAAGGAAATTCGCATAAGGATGAGCAGTAATTTCCTCCAATTAAATATTGGGAAGACTGAAGCCATTGTTCTCAGTCCTCACTCCAAACTCCATGACCTCGCTACCAACTCCATCCCTCTCTCTGGCAACAGTCTGAGATTAAGCCAGTCTGTTTGCAACTGTGGTATCACATTTGACCCCGAGATGAGCTTCTGACCACATATTCGCGCCATCACGAAGACCACCTATTTCCACCTCCGTAACATTGCCCGACTTCTCCCCTGTCTCAGCTCATTCTGCTGCTGAAATCCTCATTCATGCCTCTGTTACCTCTCGGCTTGACTATTCCAACCCACTCCTGGCTGGTCTCACACATTCCACTCTCCGTAAACTTGAGGTCATCCGAAACTCTATTGCCTGAGTCTTAACCCGAACCATGTCCTGTCCCTGTGCTCACTGACCTACATTGGCTCCCGGTCAAGCAATGTTTTGATTTTAAAATTCTCATCCTTGTTTTCAAATCTGTCCATAGCCTCGCCCCTCCCTATCTCTGTAATCTCCAGCCCCACAATTCTCCGAGATATCTGCGCTCTTCTAATTCTGGCCTCTTGAGCAACACTGATTTTAATCACTCCACCACTGGTGGACGCGCCTTCAGTCGCTTAGGCTTGTGGTCATCTGACCTAATATCTCCTTTTGTGGCTTGGTGTCATATTTTGCTTTATGATGCTCCTGTGAAGGGCCTTGGGATGTTTTATTCCATTAAAGGCGCTATATAAATATAAGTTGTTGCTGTTGAGATATTTGGACAAGCTTGATCAAAGAGATAGGATTAAAGGAGGAAAGAGAAGCGGAGAGGTGTAGGGAGGGAATGCCAGGGCTTTTGGCCAAGGCAGCTGAAGGCATAGCCACCAATGGTGGAGTGATGAAAACAGGGAAATGCGCAAGAGGCTAGAATCTGGAGTGCAGAGATCATGGAGAGTTGTAGGGCTGGAACACTCTAAGCTCAACACCATCTACGACAGAGCACTTTGCTTTATCAGCACCCCTGCTACTGGATTCAATATCCACCCCGGCATACAGGTTGCAGCATGCACTGTAGTAACACATCAAGTTTATCTCGACTGCACCTACCAGCTCTGAGACATTTACCTCTAAGAAGGACAACACCAGCCATGTCAATAGGAACACCATCACCTTGAGACCAGGAGAGGGATTGCAGAGACTGATGGGGATTTGGGAGGGGTGGCTAAGAGACTACAGTGACTGTTGGTGACTCGGACATGATGGAGGATGCTGTATTCAGAAAGTACAGTATTACAACAGCAGCTTTTGCTGATTAAATAAAACATGCCTTTCTAAGTTTTGAACATGACCTAAACAGCAAAATAAAAAGATTTTGATTCTGCTTTACCTATGCTCAGTTTCCAAGATAATTTGTTATTGAACCATTTTGGATATTCAATATTTTCAGACAGAACAATGTAGGTGTATGAATGAGAAAATTTTTTGAATTGTCCCTTAAGAAATATTATTAAAATGTACATATTTATATGAGGAATTATAAATCTGCAAACCTTTCGGGGTCGCTCAGTAGGTGGGGGGTCCTCAACTGATGCCTCAATTTCACTGGCTGGAATCCACGTATCATAACTGTAGGGACACAACACCGGAGGAATTTCAACATCGCAATACAGCACTCTTGGCCTCAGTGCTAATACTGTCACTTGCAAATTCTTTGCAACAATATCATTAATGCTTAACAAAATGTTATTAAAGCATTAAAACTTTTCAGATCCAGCCTCCAGATTGCTGCTCAGAACAATGTTCCATCAGCATCCTGATAAATATACAATTAGCAGAAAATCTTGTTTAGAAGTAACATTTTTACAACTGTTCTAAATGAGTTTCAGTAAAGAACTAAAAACAGCCAAAAATTTCTGGCCAATTTATATATTTTTATAGCACAACTTAACATAAGGACTAAAGGAGCTTGCAGACCGATTTATAGATAGGTTGAAGTGAGTGGGCAAAAATCTGGCAGATGAAGTATAATATGGGAAAATGTGAAGTTGTTCACTTTGGCAGGAAGAATAAAAAAGCAGAGTATTAAATGCAGAACAACTGCAGAATTCTGAGGTGTAGAGGGATCTTGGTGTTCTAGTGCAAGAGTCACAAAAAGTTAGTAAGCAGGTACAGCAAGTAATAAAGAAGGCTGATGGAATGCTATCCTTTATTATGAGAGGAACTGAAAATAAATAAGGATTTTATGCTTCAGTTATGCAGGGCGTTGGTGAGACCACATCTCGAATACTGTGTGCAGTTTTGGTCTCCTTATTTAAGGAAGGATGTAAATACGTTGGAGGCGGTTCAGTGGAGGTTTACTAGATTGATACCTGGAATGAGCGGGTTGTCTTATGAGGAAAGGTTGGACAGACTGGGCTTGTTTTCACTGGAGTTTGGAAGAGTGAGGGGAGACTTGATTGAAGTCAAGACTGTTCAGGATCTTATACAAGCTGAATGTGGAAAGGATATTTCCTCTTGTGGGCGAGTCCAGAATTCAGAGGGTTGTGCGACTTTGGAACTTCCCGGCTCAGAAGGTGGCAGAGGCAGGGTCATTGATTAATTAAGGGGGTAGATAGATTCTTGTTAGGCAAGGGAATCGAAGGTTATCGGGGTAGATGGGAGTGTGGAATTCGAGACACACCGATCAGCCATGATCTTATTGAATGGCGGAGCAGGCTCGAGAAGCTGAACGGCCTACATCTACTCCTAATTCATATGTTCGTATGTAACTTGTTTAATATTTCATTTAATAATTGAAACAGCATTTCAAATATAAAATTTTGCAGACAAGTGACATCATGGGATCAATTGGGATGTGCTCACGTCCTCTAAAATTCCATGTTTGGGCTAGATGAGTGCTTAAAGTAGTGTTTAGCAGCCTCGAGAAGAAGAAAATGATATTTCAACAGTAAAGTGTAATCACTGGACAAAGGTGCTGCCGTACGAGGATATTCTATCACTAGTAAAGTGGTCAGGTGATGAGGTAAGCAAAGAAATATCATCCATGTGCCGAGTTGTTATTGGGGAAATGCCCTGTAAATTGCCTGAAACGTGTTCTCAAAATGGAGTTTCAGCTTAAAGGTGTCCAAGAAAATGGAGTCACTGGTTAAACTGAATGCTGGGAAATTGAAATTAATTAAAATCATAAATAAACCATTCCTTAGCAGTGGCAGATGGCCAACTAAATGCTGTGCTCAGGACAGGTGCATTAGGAGGACAAAAGTATGTCGGACCTTATATGGTCCTAGGTAGGACCCTTTGTTAAAACAGAGTTTAAAGAAGCAAAAGTAGAACGTGGCATGCCTAAGTATCCATCTCTCACTAACTTAAGGGTCTTTCTTTAAATGGCTGATAGAAGTTACTGACACCTAAAGAGGCAAACTTTTCTGATACGTGTTACCCAGGGTAGTCAACTGAATGGAAATGCCCCTCAATTACTCTTCCACTCCCAGCATTCCCTCCTCACAAATGAGCCCTCACTCATCCCATACATTACTGCTTAGGCCCATCTTTTTCTCAATTATATATCTCATGCATGAAGTCCATCATCTGCTCTCTTGATCCCCTCCTGACTGCCCAACTTCACATCCTCTGCTTGCCTGCTGCAGTGTCCCAGTGAAGCTCAATGCAAGCTCCAGAAACAACACCCTCATCTTCCGCTTAGGGACTTTACAGCCTCTGGACTCAACATTAATTTCAACAATTTCAGAGCATGACTGCCATTTTTAACATTTTTATCTTTTTAAATTGAACTAAATTTTTTGACCATGTGCCTGTCTTAAACTTGTTTTTTTTGTTTTTGCTTTCGGACAGAGCTGTTCATTATCCTGCCATTAATGCACTCTCTGGAATAATGCTTTGTCTTTTACTACAATTATTAGCACTCCCTTTGCCTTCTGTTCCATGACATCTCTGTCATTTCATCTCTCCTTCCCTCTGCCCTATCTCACACCTTCCCTTTTTGTGCTTCTTTCCCCACGCCCCCACCCCCCCCCCCCCCGTTGCTCAAAACCTATTACATTTCTAACCTTTGCCAGTTCTGATGAAAGGTCACTGACCTGAACCATTAACTCTGTTTCCCTCTCCACAGATGCTGCCAGATCTGCTGAGTATTTCCAGCACTTTTTTTCAGATTTCCAGCATCCGCAGTATTTTGCTTTTATTCACATCCCCATCTGCATGTTTGTTGACATCAACCACGTTTCCCTATCTCCTTCAAAACCACCATTTATATATTCTCTTCGAAAAACCCAACCGTAAACCTCTCCAACTGTCATATAAATTCCAACTTCCCTTTCTCTAAAGTTCTGGAATGTGTTGTTACCTCACAACTTTGCTCCCATATTTCTCATCACTTCTTGTTTGAGAGCTTCCAATTCACCTTTGTGACAGTGCTATCTGCCACATTGAAAACACTAAATTGCCTCTAATAATGCTTTCTCCTCTGCCTGCAGCTCTGATGTATTCCAGGGCTCCAACCTCAGTCCCTTCTTCTCACTTTTCAGCCCATCCAGTCTTGACTCCCTTAATCCACCAAGCTCCCATCTCAGGCTTAGTCGGGTAATATGGGACCTTGGTGTACTGTTCAGCTCCAATGTGAGTTTCTCCCCACACATCTGCTCCATTACCAAGACCACTTTCTCCCAACCTCCAATACACTGTCAGCCTCCATCCTCACCTCTGTTGAGACCTGAATGCATGCCTCCATCATCTCAAGAGTTGACATCTCTAATGCCCCACCTCCCCAAATTCTAATTCATCCAGAATGCCACAGCCTGTATCATCACCAGCACAACATTCCAGATTTCTATTACCTCAGTCCCCCTCAGGCTTATTTGCTCCCCATGGTTCAGCACATGGACCTTACGATCCTCATTCTCACTTTCAAGTATACCTATAGTCTCGCCCCACCCTACTTTATTTTCATGGAATGTTTTTGGCTCCCCCATAAGTACTTCCACCCTCTCTCTTTTCCCTTTCCACTTAGCATCGACTGGTTTTCTTGCACCTTGTAAAGTGTTTTAACATGTCCCTCTATGTGAAAAATAGTATAGAAACATTATATAAAGTGGCCCCTGAGGGCATGGCACTCAAATGGAAGCCTGTGATCTATATAAATATGTCTCTACCATTTACTTTTCTTCATACCACTGCTTTAAGTCAAACCTGAAGACCCACAATTTCACCAGCTAAAAAGGGAACAATTCCAACTCTGCCTTTTCAGGTGGAACTGGAGACCCAGCACCGTTAACAGTGAGAGATTGTGTATTTTCTGTCAACAGCAATCCATTAATGTAAAATTGTTACAAGTTACTGAACAGCCATCAGAAGCTGTGAAAATCTGGGCACTTAAAATGTGTAACTAGCCAGAATATTTAATAGAGTTGATGGTAAAAGACTAGATCCTGAAATAGCCCATTTAACCAGGATGTGTACTCAAAGGGGTTTGTCTGTGCTAGGTTCAGTACTTCTTGGAACCGTCCTCTCCAAATCCCCTGTCCTACACACCACCCTACCCTCCTCCCTGTATCTTCACTGTGTTGAAATCAAGGCTCATCACAGCGTCTCCTACTCTAATTTATTCTTTCCCAGGACTGAAACCTGTGGAACTCCTCATTTCCCTCAGTCTTCCCTTCCTCCAGCAATCTACAGGATTCTAAACCTAAGTTTGAGGTCAGCTCATCACTACTTTATCTCGGTTTCTCTCCTACTCTTTCTAACCCTAGTGGTGCCCTGCACCATGGCCCACAGCCCCACACCTGGATTTCTCAATCATGACAAAGACTGACAAAGATACATGTGGACTCCAAAATCAATTATGTGTGGGGTCTTGGAGATCTGTCAGAGTATGATAACTGAAAAACTCCATACTATTAGGATACTAAAAATAATTTCCATATACACACACTTCATATAAGATTGGATGTTGAAAAGGAGCTCAGCTTCGACATGAGTCATTGCAGTAGATGTAGTTCACACACCTGCTCTTGGTCCAGTCATGCTCTACTGTCTAGTATGGACTTTCCAGCATCACTACTCTCTCTCTGGTTCCTGTTCTCCCATTTCCCTCTCTCAAGTTCTTTGTGTCCCTCCTTGATTCCTGTTCTGCTCCCTTCACTCCAGCTCTTGCCCTGATCTCCCATTCTCTGCCCATATACAGTAAGTAAGCATTAGGCTCACAGTTTGTGCCCTCTGGGACTGGAATTTTTTCAGGTTTTTTTTCGGCTGGCAAGTGGGGCATAAGCCGTACACAAAGTAATTCAATAAAGTTCACTGAAAAACACCTTCCATGAATCCGTCCCAAAAAGTACCCGGAAATTCTCACCACATTTGTGTGGTGCATCAATTAGCCCAAAAATCTGACTGAATTTTCAGATCTAAGCCAAGCAATGAAACAATCTATGTGACAAATGTTATCAATTGGATATTTCAAAACAGAGACTACAGGCTCCTATTTATTACACTAACCTATAATTCACCAGAAAATTTGCCTTATCGGTTACTTTTTGTTTTGAATGAAGAAGGCCCTTCAGCCCATTTTATCTCATCCTTTCAGAGCAAGAGCCTTTCACTACCTCTCATTATAGCCATTAACATCCACTGGAGTAAGCAGATAGGATCTGGATTTAACAGTTTGTCTAAAGGACACCACCTCTAACAATGCAACAGTCCCTCAGTGTTGACTGGAATGTTTGCTTAGATTAGGAGCTCAAGTCTCGATTTGGGGCTGGAACCTGCAGTCAGCTGAGAATCCTACTAACTGTGCTAAGCTGACACTCGACTAGCCTATCCTCCAGTCCATGCCGTTATCCATATATGGCCATTTTAACCTAACACACCACTGAAAGCCTAGATACTTACCTGTCAGGACAATAACCCCAGTGTAGGAGGACCTGCTTCTCCCGCTTCATTATTGGCCGCACCCACTCTTCTGGAAGAGAATTGGTACATGTTAGAGACAGAGATTATGATTGATATTTATTTTAATCTGTTCAAAAAAGGTGGGTATGTCTTACTGAAAAGAAAAAATTAATTTAGTGCTTTTCTGTATCACGTGTGTACAACTGAAGAATAAAGGGTCTATCAGGTCTAATAGTGTGGTAGAAGAGTGTGTGATTATGGCCATCAGTTATGCAGTTAGCCTTGCTCATCAGCACTAAATTGTACAACAAAGTCACAATTACAAAGCAATCCCATGAATGGAAATATTATACATGATTGATTTATACCACAACTTTTAGGCACAGATGCAAGCTATAGCCACAATTACCAGACCACACCAAGGTGCTCTCAGATATGTACTGGAGGATTGTCAATAATAAAACTGCTGAATTATGAATTTATCACGAGAGAAGGAACAAATGAAATCATAAGCACCACAAATGTGAGTGAGTTGTTCAGGTTCTACTCAATCTTCTGAATTCAATCACTTGTCAAATATCTCTCTCAAAGTCATGCAAATGAAAGAGGGGTGAGGCACTGCAGAAGAGCCATGACACTAGCAGCAAGGACAGATCTTGACCAGGTGTATCTACGCTGCGCTCCGTCTGCAGGTTTGCTGAAGACGTCGTGCAGTTTGGCATCTTTTACTGTATCTATTAGGAATCTGGACATAGCGTCCAGTTTGCTGTCGTGTCTGCCGGATCATCCAGCTGCATCGATGATGCAGTTGAAGTCGCCGCCTAGGATGACCGGCCTGGACGTCGCCAGCAGCAGTGGGAGCTGCTGGAAGACGGTCAGCCACTCGCTGCGTTGAACCAGGGCGTACACGTTGATCAACCAGAGCGCAGCATTGTCGTACATTACATTGGCTATGAGGAGGCGACCACCCACCACCTTCTTAACTTCGGAGATGGTGAAGTTACCTCCCCACAGCAGAATACCCAGGTTGGAGGAATGGGAATCATTTCCCCCTGACCAGATTGATGGCCCGTGGGACCACCATCGCGACCATTGTCTGTAGGTGCTGAGGTGTGGTATTCCACACTCCTGCAGAAACAGTAGGTCGGCTTTAACCTTGGTGAGGTAGCCCAAGGTCGAAACACATCGTGTAGTGGATTTAACGCTACTCACGTTAATGGAAGCAATCTTTATACCCATTTTTAAGTTAGTTGTTGCTTCCCACACCATTTGTCCTTGATAGTCCCAGTCCTTGGGTATGTTCCTGCATACCCATAGTGTACACAAGCTGTTTCACATTCGTTGGGCTCAGAAGCTCCTCCTGGTTTCTCATGCAGGGTTTGTTCCACTGGGGTGATATCGGGGGGGTGGTGGTCTTGTAGGCAGCAAGGCTTGGGCTGTCCTCTGCTGTTGGTGTCTTTCCCCTCTGTTCCTCCTCAAAGACATCACTGTTTCCGGCTTCCCGGAGCTGGAGTGTGCCTGATGCTTCTTTGTTCTTGGTATCCCGGAGCTGGGGTGCACTTGGCATGTCGCTAGGTTTGGCGCTTTGGGTTTGGGGCGCACTGGACCCATCACAGCTTCCGGGGGCTGGGGGGCTTTATCTTCCAGCTCCTTTGAGTTCTGCCGCTTCTTTTGCAGGTGCCGTCACTCCAGCCCTTCCTTGTCCAATGAGGAGGAGCTGCCATAGTCTGTCTCAGACGGTAGCCTCCTCTTGCCACTGGTTTGGGTGGTGGTCTGTTCCCTTTTTGGAGTTTTTTCCTTTATGGTTTTCCTTTGTACCACTTGCAACTGACCAGTTTGTCCATCTGCTGCCTCCTCCTCCATTGATTCGGTCTGTAGAGGAGGGGTTTCTGGGCACAGGGTAGGTGTTGGGTCACTGGTTGCAGCTGCCTCCCCTTTCTTCTCTTTCTCAGGCAGACTTTCCTCGCTTTGGAGAGGGTTGCTCGTCTCCTTCCCAGCACCAGACACATTCGCCATTCCTTCTCCCGGTCTTTCCTTCGACCTTGCTGCCTGAGCATAACTGAGGCAGCGTTTGGGGCAGGTTTTGTAGAGGTGACCTGCCCCACCACACAGGTTGCAGCACTTACTCTGCTTACAGTCCTTGGTCTGATGGCCTTCCTTCTTGCAGTTCTTGCAGATGACTGTTCTGCAGTTAGCTGCCACGTGACCAGATTTGCCACAGGAGCGACAAACTCTGGGCTGCCCTGCATAGACCAAGAAGCCTCGACTTCCCCCGATGGTGAAGCTGGAGGGAGGGTGGATGATGGCTCCGTTGACATCGACCTTCAAGGTCACCGTGACCTTCTGCCTGCTGGTCCAAATCCCAAATGGATCCCTGACATCAGTGCTGCTGCCGGCCACCTCGACGTACCTGGCGAGGACGGTGAGTACATCCACGACAAGAACATGGGGATTATAAGGTGAATTGTCACCATCTGGTCACGTTGTGACGGCAGCGTGAAGAGTGGCTCCACTGTGAAGATCGACAGCAGAGCCTGGTTTCCCTTCTCCTTGAACACCTTCAGGAACTTGATGCATCCCGCCACGTTCTTGAATGTCAGGTCGAAATATCCACTGCTGGGGAAGTCCTGCCGGCAGAAGATGTCCACAGAATGGAATCCACAACAATCAATAAGGATTTTCTTAATGAAGAAGGTTCGGTCCACAGGTGCATCTCCTTCCTTTATCCTTCACCACCACCTGAGCGATGTTATGCACTCCCTGGCCTGAAGCTCTAGAATTGGTTACAGCCATTTTACTCAAAACCTACCTGGAACAAATTCAAAGGCCACTGATCATGGTCTCTCCCCTGCCAGGTAAATCACCCCTCAGCCTCCTCTGTTCTCAGGAAAACAACCCTAGCCTATCCAATCTTTCCTCATAGCTGCTACTTGCGAGTCCTGGCACTCTAACTCATGTAGATTTCTGTCACACTTAACAGATCTGCTCCAATTCAATTTTAACACCTGATTGCTTGAGATGTAAAATTGTTATTGAAATTCGATTCCATCTGATTGGCTGGTATATAATGTCATTAAACCTGATTTGAATTTAATCAGATCATAAACAAATCTCCTACAAAGGAGAAGCTGAACCAAGCAATCAATCAAATCACTTTTACAAACATCCCTGTCTGCCATTTTTCCCACTTGGCTTGCTGCCAGTGGAATGAAAATAAGGCTTGTAACATAGCGACATTTGAAAATGATATATTTCACATGATTATACAGCATTTTGCCTTAGTTATTTTCCCCAGAGCTATTACTTTGGGTCTGTAATTCCCTGGATGTACCAATCTAATTATTTCTCAATATGCATCCATCAGCATGACTCTATGCAACTGTCCATTTGCATCCTCAATGTGTACTAGGGTTTGTATTTCTTTGTTTTTTTCAAATGATAAGAAAACAAATGGCAGATGACTTTCAACATCTTTATTCAGGTAGTTTTTCATACTGAAGTTACAAAGTTTGGGCACTAAATTGGATAGGCCCCAAAAAGTGTTGTGGGGATCGCAATGCGCAATTAACCCGTGTCCATTGACTGAAATGCTGGCAGCAGGCCAACTTTGATGTCTGTGTGCAGCAAGTGCAACAGGGGGCCCAGCATTGTAACTTCCCAACACCACTTACAGCTAGCCTGCACCTCTTAAAGGGAAGGTTTATGGTGGCTGGAGCAGATGCTGAGAGTCATGCAGGGAAGTGACTGCCCTGGGAAAGAGTGAGGAATGGCAACATGGGAGAGAACGGGCTCCGAGGTTTACAGACACTGCACTAGAGGTCTCGGTGGTGGAGGTGTAAAGAGGGAGAGATGTCCTGTACCCAGAAGGGGGCAGGAGGCCTTTCAGACAGTCAAAGAGCAGGTAGCTGTGGCGGTCAACGCTAGGAGTCAAGCCCCGAGAACCTGGATGCAGGGCCGCAAGAAGTCCGATGACCTCACATGAGTGGTCACTGTCAGTGAATGAATCTTCAAATGCCATATCCAACTAACTGCACCATTAGCCTCAGACACTACTCAATTCACCACACCTCCAACACTCACCTACCAAACAAATTGCACACTGATGTCATGATCTGCCTGCTCTGCAGACTTACAGCAGCATTAGTTGCACGTGTGCTAATGCCCTCACCAATAGGGCGCCTGGTCCGATTCATGGCAGAAGTGTGGGTGGATGCCATTTTGGTCTCCAAATGGCACCTGTAGCACCCAAATAATGGATGCAACCCAGCCCAATTTCAAGCCCAACATGTTTTACCTCAGAGTCAAAATAAAAAGAGAGATGAATGATTTGAGCATATGGGTTTTGTTTGGATTTAGACATCAAAACAAATCACTGTCAAATACATCTCAATTGAAAGTAGAACTGTGTCTTCAAATGATTTAAAAAACAGACTGGAAGATTTATTTAAGGTGTTTTTGAGCTAAACTTTCATATGGAAGCCATTAACTTTCTTTCAAATTTCAGAGTTTCGCCAAGATAAAGTGAGGGAGAGAAATACGTCCATGCTCACACAGGAATAGGATAATTACCATCTCTTCTGTTTATATTTAAAAATCCAAGACAATTATTCTTTAAATAATATCTGTTTATATAGCTGCAGTGGGTAAAGGAAACTTCATTTATTTCCTTGGAGCTTGCTTCAATGTCTTTGGGCTGTGATCACTTCTAGATTCTTTAACTAGAAATGTGCACCCCTCCATTGCTTCCAGCCTCCGGACTTGTATGGTAACAGTGTAAAACATACCTTTTTGAATGTTTTATGAGGCAATATCTAACAAAAACAATGCATTTACTAGGGGTTGCAAATGCAACACATTTGTTTATAGGAACACCAGTAGGCCATTCAGCCCCTCGAGTCTCTTCCACCATTTAATCCTAACTTGGCTGATCTGTATCCTAAATCCATCCAATCACCTTGGCTCAGTATCCCTTAATACCGTTGGTTGGCACAATTCGATCAATCTCCAATTTAAAATTATGGACTGTCTCCTGACAATACCAGAGTATGCACAAAGCGATCGCGGACGTTATCAGTGCGTGCAAACGTTTGCCAGCGTGCCAGTATGGGTCTGTGCATGCGCGTGGTGACATCGCCACGTAATGACGTCTGAGTGTTGCCTCACCCTTCAATGGCTGCAACTGCCGTCTCCATTCCCCCCTAACAGTACCCCGCTGCCTCCCACAATCACTGCTTCTCTTCCCCACTCCCTCTCGCCATTCTCTCCCGCACCAACCTGCTCACCCCTCTAGACTGCTCCCGCCTGTTGGCCACTCTATTTTGCAGTTCCCGACTGCTTGCCGCTCCTGACGCTTCGCCACTTGAGCCCCTCCCAGCTGCTTCTCTGGGCGCTGATGCAGGATGGAGCGGCGAGCAGCTGGGAGTGGTGGGATGGAGCAGTGAAAAGGTGGGAGCGGACAAGATAAATGGCGGTCGCGGGATGGAGCGGGGTACTGTTTGGGTGGGGGGAGGGGTGGTTGCGGAGGTGGCGATAGCAGCCATTGAGGGTTGAGGGGGTTTGGGTTCCATTTATTTTTTTTGTGTCAAATTGAGCAGCACCATCTTTATTACGGGCAGCTGCTTGAGACGTCGCAGACGGTGACATTTCAGTCGATGAAGCTGCATTTGCACATGTGCCTGTACTGCGCCACCTAATGGCTATGTTGTCAGCAAACACAGCCTTAAAAATTATTAATTGGGCTAAATTGCTTTTGGTGGGAGAGAGTTCCACACGTCTAACACCCTTTGTGAAGAAATGTTTCCTAACTTTTCTCCTGAATGGCCGGACTCTGATTTTAAGATAATGCCCCCTAATCCTAGACACCCCCACCAGCGGAATTTTTTTTTTTTTTTTAATCTACCCTATCAATTCCCTTCAAAATCTTAAAAACATGAATCAAATCACCCCTTTACCTCCTATATTGCAGGGAGTACAAGCCTAGTTTACATAATATCTCTTCATAATTTAACTCTCGCAGCCTTGGTAACATTCTGCTGAATCTGCACTGCACTCCTTCCAAGGACAATATATCCTTTCTAACTGTAATGAAAGGTCACAGACCTGAAACGTTAACTGCTTCTCTCTCCGCTGTTGCTGCCTGACTTGCTGGGTATTTACAGCATTTTCTGTTTTTATTTCCTTTTTAGGGTGTGATGCCCAAACTGTACACACATCTGTCCAGATGCTGTCTAACCAGGGCTTTGTATAGCTGTAGTAGAACTTGTATATTCTTACATAATCCTTTATATTCTAGCCCTCTAGTCATAAAGACTAACATTCCATTAGCCCTTGTGGTTATTTTTTATACCTGACCACTACATTTTAGGGATCTGTATACATGGACCCCTAAATCTCTTTGGATCTCCACTGTTCCTAACTTTTTTCACCATTTAAAAAATACCCTGATCTATCCCTTTTTTGGTCCAAAATGGATGACCTCACACTTGCCTGCATTGAAATCCATCTGTCACACTTTCCCCCACTTACTTAATCTATCAATGTCTCTTCGTCATTTTATGCTCTCATCTACACTACTTACTATGCCCCCAGTCTTTGCGCTATTGGCAAACTTGGATATATGGCTCTCCATTGTATTATCTAAGTCATTAATAAATATAGTGAATAGTTGAGACCCCAGCACAGACCCACATGGGATACGACTAGTCACATCCTTCCAATCAGAACGTTCTGACGCAAGGTCACTGACCTGAAACGTTAACTCTGCTTCTCTCTCCACAGATGCTGCCAGACCTGCTGAGTATTTCCAGCACTTTGTTTTTATTTCAGATTTCCAGCATCTGCAGTATTTTGCTTTTATTTTAATGGTTTTGACCAGTTTGCTGCCATCAGTCTCTGTCTCATCCTGTTAACGTCAGTCTTACCAAAATCTAGAATCTTCGTAACTGTGCTCCGTTGTTTCTTTTCAGTCCTAACATTGAATTCAATCATATTATTATCACTGTTATTGTGCCCTTACTGTGAGATTATTAACTAAGTCTGGCTCATTACTCATTAATAAATAACTATGCCCTGCCCTCTTGTTGAGTCTGGAACATATTGCTCCAAAGAAACATCTTAAATGCACTCATGAAATTCACCACTTTTCTGGCTGGAACTACTCTGCTCTTCCCAATCTTTATGAAAATAAAATTCTCCCATTAAAACAATTCTGCTTTTGCCACACACTTCACTGACCTCTGAAATAATACATCCTGGCACTTCGAACCACAGAAAAATTATGGCACAGAAGGAGGCCATCGTGTCTGCGCCAGCTGAAAAAACTAGACACCCAATCTAATCTCCCCTTCCAGTACCAGGTCCGTAGCCTTGCAGGTTACAGCACTTCAGGTGCACGTCCAGGTACCTTGTAAATGACTTTGGGTTTCTGCCTCCACCACCGATCCGGGCAGTGAATTCCAGACACCCACCAGCCTCTGGGTGAAAAATATTTTCCTCATGTCCCCTCTAATCCTTCTACCAATCACCTTAAATCTGTGCCGCCTGGTAATTGACCTCTCTGCTAGGGGAAACAGGTCCTTCCTGTCTACTCTATCTAGGTCCCTCATAATTTTGTACACCTCAATTAAGTCACCCCTCAGCCTCCTCTGTTCTAATAAAAAAAATAACCCTAGTCGATCCAATCTTTCCTCATAGCTGCAACTTTCAAACCCTGGCAACATTCTTGTAAATCTATTCATTGCTGCTATCAGGAGGCTGGCAGACAACTCTCATTACAGTTTTAAGTTCTTTCTTATCCCTCAAGTCGAACCATAGAGTCTCCACTGATTGGCTTTCCTTACCTATATATCCTTTGTTACTAATGTTGCAATATTATCTTTAATCAATAAAGCTACCTCTGCTCCTCTTCCAGTTTCCCTATCCCTTCCAAACACATTATAATTGGAATATTTAACTCCCAATCACGACCAGCCAATTACTATAGAGTCTAAAAACACTACTTTTACTTACATGAACCAAAGAACTTACTCCACTGTCTCGGCAGATCGTTTAAAAAAAAAAACCAAAACTTTTTCTTCTAAATTCAACACACTTCCCTATTCCCCAATGTTGCCAGACGCTGGAGTCCTCCCCTTGTGCTGCCGATCCCAATTTCTGCTCATCTCTAGGTTTCCCCTCCACAGTGCTGCCAAACCACAGGACGGTATTCACTCCCCCATGGTCCCAAAAGCCAAAATTCCTTCCCAAGACATCAGATACCAGTGTTCATTGTATACTGATTTGATTTAATTGTATGCAGGTGGTGGACATTAACTGGGGATTCACTTGTGCTCTTCTAAATAGGAACAGGTCCCTTCCTTTCATTAATTTGGTACTTCAAAAGAGGTATAAATAGGGACAGACTGAAACTGTGGTTGTTGGGTTAGGAAGTGGCATGTTTGTAATGTGTAATTCTGTATCAAGAAGATCACAACCAGAGACAACTACTAATCTCAGAAATGTGCACCCCTCCAACACCCACCCACTGAGCCCCACTTTGAGTGACAGCCATGCCTTTATACCCTCCCTCCTATCTCTCTCTCTCTCTTTGAGGCAATCCACATGACTTTTGGTTGCCTCTCTATTAATTGTGTGTATTGGAACTGTGCAGAGGAAGGAAGCCACTCTCCCATCCCAACATCTAAAGAAGGGTTGGATTTTCCCTTTTCAGTGCCCTTCTGTGCAGACAAAAGTCGTCGTCGGAAACATCAAGCTTAAGACTTGGGGTGGGTGTAGCTCGCAAAGCTTCAATGACAACTCCATCTTCGCCGCTGGCGGGGTCTGCAAGGACCTATGTGGGAATGGCTGCCTCTGCTGCTCCTGTAGGCCCATCACCTTTTACATTAATTATTAAAATGCATGAGGTGAAGAGCTACACTCACCCCAATATGATGATACGAACATACTAATTAGGAGCAGAAGTAGGCCACTTGGTCCCTTGGGCCTGCTCCGCCATTCAACAAGATCATGACTGATCTGATTGTAACCTCAACTCCACATTCCCACCTACCCCCAATAACCTTTCACCCCCTTGCTTATCGAGAATTTATCTACCTCTGCCTTGATATGATCAAGGTGTGCATTAAAGCCATGGCTGGGTTGTTGGCCCTTCAGCCATTGTAGGCACCTCGAAAACATATGGGAAGGCTGTGTTCTTTCTGAAGACCGAGCAGGCCGTGCACCTGGCCCACGAGAAGGGGCTCACGGTGGGTGGGACCCTCCTGCTGGTGGACCCTCTTGAGGCCACTGTGCAGCAATTGATCATCTCAAGCGTCCCACCCTTTAGCCCGGGTGAGCTCCTCCTCCCCCACCTTTACCACGTGGGGGAAGTGAGGTTGGGGATGGTGTCGATCCTGCTCGGCTTCAGGGAGACCAGCCTCCGGCATATTTTCTCCTTCCAGCACCGAGTCTTTGTGGAGATGGTGTGGAAGGAGGACAGGGAGTGTGCATTCTCCCTCAGCATCAGGGGGCCACCTACCAAGTCTTCTGGACGTTGGAGGGTGTGCGGTACCACACCTGTAAGGAGGTGGGGCACGTACAAGAAAACTGCCCTGCCCCCAAGGCCGCCAAAACTACCCAAGCGGCAGAGGCTGGCGCCGCCGCCCCTCCCCTGGCTCCCATTCACACGTCTGAACCCTTGGGCATGCAGTTGGCGTCAGCGACAAATGTCATCGCAGCTGCCGGCGGGGAACATCCATGTGGAAGGAAGGCACAGCACAAAACCAAGCACCTTGAGGTGAGCATCCCCCACACCCCAATGGTGTGAGCCAGTCTGCAAGTGTTCCTGTGCCCGTGTGCAATCCCGTGTGACTCTGCGACTGTGCCCGCTTTGGTGGAGCATTCATATCCCACGGCCGGGCCCAGGTGCGGGATCGAGAAAGAGAGGGAGGGTGCGGAGCTGGGGGCCTTGATAGACATGAAGTTCTCCTTCCCTACAAATCCCTCCCGGAAAAAGAGGCGGCGGTGGGAGACAGCCCAGAGAGGGGATGGCCCTCTGTGGAAGAGGAGTTGGTGCCCCTCACAGATCCTGCTGCCGCCACCTCCCACTACCACGCGCTGTCATCAGGGGTTGTCCATCCCTTGGGAGGGTGAGACAAATCCTTCTGTCCAGCCTGTACTTCCCAAAGGTGGGAGGTGACCCCTGCTCGAGGGAGGGGCGGAGGATCCACCTGGTATGACCCAGTCACTCGTCGCCGTGTTGGGCATTCTTCGAGGCTGAGACGGGCGAGGTCGATGAGGCTGAACACCCCACCGCCCTCCCCACCACCAAGTGCTGACATGACCAGGACCTGCTCAATCTGGCAGAGGATTGTATTAAGGCGGCCCTACATGCTGGGCGGTGGCGGGGAAGGTGAAGGTCCCTTTCTCCATCTCTGTCTTTAGCACCAGGCTACTGGTGATGGAGCTTTTCTGTGTGCCGCTGTACAGCCCAGTGCCTCAGGTGGAGCACAGCAAGGCCCTGAACCGCTGCTGCTCTCTGACCCCCAGATAAGCCCAAGAAGGACCCCTCTGCCGTCAATCCTGCAGGTAGGATGGTATCAGAGATGGGTGCCTGACCTCGTACCCCAGCGTCTCCCCTCATACCCCCCCCTTGCTGAATGCCGGGAATTCCAACCAATTGCTTGGGTCGCCGTGACAAGGTCCAGCTGGTCCTCGACCCATGGTCGGAGCTGGCACTGTTCGTCAGGTCTGTTCATGCTGCTGTAAAGACTGCGGGCATGAACAAGAATGTGAGGCAACTTGAGCTGCACTGGCTAAAGATATTCCACACTAGGCTGCTGAGGGAGTGGAGGATCTCCGCTCCCTCCCCACAGTAGGATGTAGGTGGTGTTGCACAAGACTCTTGCCACGGAGATGAACTTAGCCAGCCTCAACATCAATGGCAGCAGAGAGGCACGCCACATGACTGGTCTGTGTCAGTCGCCATCCTTTCCCTGGATCAGGAGAAGGTGTTCGACAGGGTGGATCACAAATAGTTATTAAGGACTCAGCGGGCATTTGTGCTCTGGATGCATTTCATCGCCCAGATATGAATTCTGTATGCTGCTGCGGAGTGGCTGATTAAGGTTAGCGGGTCTTTGACGGCACCCCTTTGCTTTCAGAGAGGAATGTGTCAGGAGTACCCCATGTCCAGCTAGTTAGAACATAGAACATAGAACAGTACAGCACAGTACAGGCCCTTCGGCCCATGATGTTGTGCCGACCCTTTAACCTACTCTAAGATCAAACTACCCACATACTCTTCATTCTACTATCATCCATGTACCTATCCAAGAGTCGCTTAAATGTCCCTAATGTATCTGCTTCTACTACCACCGCTGGCAGTACATTCCACGCACCCACCACTCTCTGTGTAAAGAACCTACCTCTGACATCTCCCCGAAACCTTCCTCCAATCACCTTAAAATTATGCCCCCTGGTGATAGCCCTTTCCACCCTGGGAAAAAGTCTCTGGCTATCCACTCTTATCTATGCCTCTCATCATCTTGTACCCCTCTATCAAGCCACCTCTCATCCTTCTTCGCTCCCTCAAAGAAAAGCCCTAGCTCCCTCAACCTTTCTTCATAAGACATGCCCTCCAGTCCAGGCAGCATCCTGGTAAATCTCCTCTGCACCCTCTCTAAAGCTTCCACATCCTTCCTATAATGAGGCGACCAGAACTGAACACAATATTCCAAGTGTGGTCTAACCAGGGCTTTATAGAGCTGCAGCATAACCTCGCAGCTCTTAAACTCAATCCCCCTGTTAATGAAAGCCAACACCCCATACGCCTTCTTAACAACCTTATCAACTTGGGTGGCAACTTTGAGGGATCTATGGACGTGGACCCCAAGATCCCTCTGTTCCTCCACACTGCCAAGAATCCTGTCTTTAAGCCTGTATTCTGCATTCAAATTCGACCTTCCAAAATGAATCACTTCACACTTTTCCAGGTTGAACTCCATCTGCCACTTCTCAGCCCAGCTCTGCATCCTGTCAATGTCCCGTTGCAACCTACAACAGCCTTCCACACTATCCACAACTCCAGCAACCTTTGTGTCATCGGCAAACTTACTAACCCAGCCTTCCAATTCCTCATCCAAGTCATTTATAAAAATCACAAAGAGCAGAGGTCCCAGAACAGATCCCTGCGGAACACCACTGGTCACCGAGCTCCAGGCTGAATACTTTCCATCTACTACCACCCTCTGTCTTCTATGGGCCAGCCAATTCTGTATCCAGACAGCCAAATTTCCCTGTATCCCATGCCTCCTTACTTTCTGAATGAGGCTACCATGGGGAACCTTATCAAACGCCTTGCTAAAATCCATATACACCACATCCACTGCTCTTCCTTCATCAATGTGTTTTGTCACATCCTCAAAGAATTCAATAAGGCTTATGAGGCACGACCTGCCTCTCTCAAAGTCATGCTGACTATCTCTAATCAAACTATGCTTTTCCAAATAATCATAAATCCTGTCTCTCAGAATCCTCTCCAATAATTTGCCCACCACTGACGTAAGACTGACTGGTCTGTAATTCCCAGGGTTATCCCTATTCCCTTTCTTGAACAAGGGAATAACATTTGCCACCCTCCAATCATCTGGTACTACTCCAGCAGACAGTGAGGACGCAAAGATCATCGCCAAAGGCGCGGCAATCTCTTCCCTCGCTTCCCGTAATATCCTTGGGTATATCCCGTCTGGCCCCGGGGACTTATCTATCCTCATATCATTCAAAATTTCCAGCACATCCTCCTTCTTAACATCAACCTGTTCGAGCATATCAGCCTGTTTCACGCTGTCCTCACAAACGACCAGGTCCCTCTCACTCGTGAATACTGAAGCAAAGTATTCATTAAGGACCTCCCCTACCTCCTCCGACTCCAGGCACAAGTTCCCTCCACTATCCCTGATCGGCCCTACCCTCACTCTGGCCATCCTCTTGTTCCTCTCATAAGTGTAGAACGCCTTGGATTTTCCTTAATCCTACCCGCCAAGACTTTTTCATGTCCCCTTCTAGCTCTCCTAAGTCCATTCTTCAGTTCCTTCCTGGCTACCTTGTAACCCTCTCGAGCCCTTTCTGATCCTTGCTTCCTCAACCTTAAGTAAGCTTCCTTCTTCCTCTTGACTAGCTGTTCCACATCTCTTGTCATCCAAGGTTCCTTCACCCTACCATCCCTTCCTTGCCTCATCGGGGCAAACCTATCCAGCAGTCGCAGCAAGTGCTCCCCAACTCCCCAAACAACCTCCACATTTCTGTCGTGCATTTCCCGGAGAACATCTGTTCCCAATTTAAGCTCCCCAGTTCCTGCCTAATAGCATTGTAATTCCCCCTCCCCCAATTAAATATTTTCCCATCCCATCTGCTCCTATCCCTCTCCATGACTATAGTAAAGGTCAGGGAGTTGTGATCACTATCACTGAAATGCTCTCCCACCGAGAGATCTGCCACCTGGCCTGGTTCGTTGCCAAGCACCAAATCCAATATAGCCTCCCCTCTAGTCGGCCTATCTACATATTGAGTCAGGAAACCTTCCTGGACACACCTGACAAAAACTGCTCCATCCAAACTATTTGCACTAAGGAGGTTCACATCAATATTAGGGAAGTTGAAGTCACCCATGACAACAACCCTGTTACTTCCGCACCTTTCCAAAATCTGCCTCCCAATCTGTTCCTCCGTGTCTCTGCTATTGGGGGGTCTATAGAAAACTCCCAATAAAGTGACTGCTCCTTTCCTGTTTCTGACTTCCACCCATACTGACTCAGTAGTCAAACCCTCCTCGACGACCTCCCTTTCTGCAGCTGTGATACTATCCCTGATTAGCAATGCCACTCCCCCACCTCTTTTACCTCCCTCCCTATTCCTTTTGAAACATCTAAACCCCGGAACATCCAACATCCATTCCTGCCCCTGTGATATCCAAGTCTCCGTAATGGCCACAACATCGTAGCTCCAAGTACTGATCCATGCTCTAAGTTCATCACCCTTAATCCTGACACTTCTTGCGTTAAAATAGACACACTTCAACCCATCATACTGGCTGCAACTTTGCCCTGTCAACTGTCTAACCTTCCTCACAGACTCTCTGCACTCTGTATCTGCCTGTTCAACAGCTACCCCATCCACTGATCCGTAGCTCCGGTTCCCATCCCCCTGCCAAACTAGTTTAAACCCTCCCGAAGAGCTCTAGAAAACTTCCCGCCCAGGAAATTGGTGCCCCTCCAGTTCAGATGCAACCTGTCCTTCTTGTACAGGTCCCACCTTCCCCAGAAGGTATCCCAATGATCCACATATCTGAAGCCCTCCCTCCTACACCAGCTCTGTAGCCATGTGTTCAGCTGCACTCGCTCTCTGTTTCTAGCCTCACTAGCACGTGGCACCGGTATCAATCCTGAGATTACTACTCTGCTCGTCCTGCCTTTTAGCTTCCAACCTAACTCCCTATATTCGCTTTTCAGGTCCTCATCCCTTTTCCTAGCTATGTCATTGGTACCGATGTGTACCACGACTTCTGGCTGCTCCCCCTCCCCCTTAAGAATCCTGTAGACTCGATCCGAGACATCCCTGACCCTGGCACCCGGGAAGCAACATACCATCCGGGAGTCTCGTTCGCAACCACAGAATCTCCTGTCTGTTCCTCTAACCATTGAATCTCCTATCACTATCGCTCTCCTATTCTCCCCCCTTCCCTTCTGAGCCACAGAGCCAGGCTCAGTGCCAGAGACCTGGCCGCTGTGGCTTTCCACTGGTAGGTCCCCCGCCCCCACCGTATCCAAAACGGTATACTTATTATTGAGGTGGAACGGCCACAGTGGATCCCTGCACTGTGCACCTAATCCCTTTACCCTCCCCTGACGGTCACCCAGCTACCTTTATCCTGTAACTTAAGTGTCACTACTTCCCTATAACTGCTCTCTATCACCCCCTCAGCCTCCTGAATGATCCGAAGTTCATCCAGCTCCAGCTCCAGTTCCCTAACGCGGTCTGTGAGGAGCTGGAGTTGGGTGCACTTCTCACAGGTGAAGTCAGCAGGGACACAAGTGGTGACCCTTACCTCCCACATCCTGCAAGAGGAGCATGCAACTGCCCTAGCTTCAATCCCCTCCGCACTAAATTGACAACAGAGAATTTAAAAAAAATAAAGGAAAACCTTACCAAACCCTCCACACGAGTCCTTTTTTTTTTGGTTAGAGGAGGAGGATGGGTGGGAGACACTACACGTGTAGTGTTTCGGGTTTAGCCACTGCCCGAATATATAAGTTCACTTACCCAGCAGTCCCCGTGTCCGTGTTATATGCCATCTGTGTGGAACCTTTCCTATTGACAGGTTGAAGGGACTGGCTCTGCATGGGCTGAACGTGTTACGCCAATGACATGTTCCTCATGGTCATGGATCCCAATGACCTGCGGAGGATGCGTGAGTATCAGCAGGTCGACTCTGTGGCATCCTTCGCCAGGATCAACTGGGAAAAATGTTCTGGACTCCTGGTGGGTCAGTGGCGGCTGGACTTCCTGCCAGAGGAGCTCGGGCCTTTTGCCTGGAGCACCACCCACCTCCTCTACCTGACAGTCTATCTTAGTCCTGCTGTGGATGCCTGGCTAGCAAACTGGTAAGAGCTGGAGGTGAAAGTCACCACTCGCCTAGGGGGGCGCTGGATAGGACTGCTCAGAGTGGTGCCCTACAGGGGCAAGCACTGGTCATAAACCAACTGGTGGCCACTGTGCTGTGGTACCAGTTGGTCACTATGATCCCTCCCCCTGAGTTTGTCACCAAGAAACAGAAGAAACTCATCAACTTCTGGGACAAAAGGGCACACTCAGTCACTGCCACAGTGCCGAGTCTCCTGCTAAGGGAAGGTGGTCAGGCGCTGGTGTGCCTTCGCACCCAGGCGGCGTCTTTCTGCCTTCAGTCCCTGCAAAGATAACTTCAGTCGAGGATCTTCCTAGGTGTGTGCTGATGATGTATCAATTACGACACACAGCTCCTGTTTATAAACCTGCGGAGGCGGGGGGGACATGTGGAATCTCTGTGCCTCCATGTGGAAGCTTCCTGTCTTTTACCAGAAACTGATCAGGGTTTGGAACATGGTCTCCTCCAGCCAGAGCTCTTCCCCATCAGGAATGGCAGCTATCCCCCAAGGTCTGCTGCTCAGGAATCTGCATCTCCATCAGTATGGGTTAATGTGGCTGGTGGAGGAGGGCACCGGCTGCCAAGATGACCAGAGTCTGGATGGTGGAGGGGTGGGCTGGATATCACCGAAGGAGCTGGCATGGCGCATGCCCTTGGGTAGCATCCTGCTCATGGCCAAAGTCATCGAGAAACTTGAAAAAGTGGCGTTCAAACCCAAATGCACTCAAGGTGGCTCAGCCATGTGGTGCACTCCCATTCAAGGTGCCCCTGGTCAGACGGAATTTCTCATTGCTGCCAGGCCATGAAACCTCTCTCCGGCACCTTGGCCCCGCAACTTGAGCCATTCCTCAGAAATCCCCTCCATGTGGAGGGGTTTCCTGTTTGGGATGCTCTTGCACAGCCTCCACTTCCTCACCCTCATCCGCCGTCTGAACACCCTGTGGCATTCCAACCTGCTGTCCGGGGGAGGAGGGGGTCCCGGATGGGTGACACTCTACGCAGGAATCCTCTCTTTGTCCATTGGGGATTTGGCACGGAGGGTGTTGCACACGGCAGTTCTGTGCAGTTGGTGGTTGAGTTGATTCACAGACTCCCAGGCGACCTGTAATTTCTGGCTGTAGTTCATTCCCACGCTCCTGATCTTTGGCCACTCAGTACAGAGGGAAATGGACAGATTGGAGGATCTCCTCATGGGACTGCTCCTGGGCCTGGCCAAGGTGGCCATTAACAAATCCAGGCGGTGGCCATTAACAAATCCAGGCTGTGGGCAGTTGGTGCGCACTCGTTCCAACTGCCTGCCTCTCTCCCACAGCTACCTCTGCACCTGGACGTCCCTGGAGAGGGAGCACTTGACGTCCACTGTTTCGCTTGAGGCCTTCCACGACTAGTGAACTCCAAGAGTACTGGAGTGCATCATCACCCCTGAAAATGTCACTTCAATCTGATTAGCTCAGTTTCCTTTAAAGTTTCTTTTTTTTTTGTTACTGTCTATTAGTGATGCCACTTTCAAAAGGAGCACTTAGTTCCTCTTAATTGACAAAACTTCTAGTTGAATCAAGAAGAGGCAGGTACTGGTGTTAATTGTATGTTAATTGGATTTAATTGTATGCAAGTGGTGGGCATTAACTGTGCTCTTATAAATAGGAACAAACTGAAACTGTGGTGCTTGGGTTAGAAGGTGCACATTTGTAATATGTAGCTTTATAAATAAAAGCTTATGGAACTGTGTAAAGAGTAGCTCAAGTTCTATTCTTAACCACCTGGCTTTCTGGAGATATAAAATGGCAGCAGAGGATGGTTGCCGAAAGGTGAAGGTCGGAAATTAAGACAGAAAACTACAATCCTACCATCCTTGAAACCATTGTGGAAAATGGCAAAAAGCAAGTGTAAATTGTTGAGTATGATTATCCTCTGATGTTCTTGCAGTCTGAACCATATGACCAATCTAAGAATGAAGCGGATATGTAGACCAAGGTTACGTCCCTACCAAATAGGAAACATGGTACGGTCTTGGCAGTGTCGTTTCCGACAAGTAGTAAAATCAGAAGTGATGTATTTTGTGAGATGGTGCCCGTCAATTGGATAGTGACAAAGGTTTGGACCTTCTATTAAGAGTTCTTGGATGAAATTTACAAGAAAGATAATCTGTTAAATGCCAATGAGGCATGGTCAGAATTTGACAGATTTTGGAAAACAGCTGGTTGTGTATATCACGGGCTTTAACAGATTGTATAAAAGATTATCAAAATTCAATTTGGGGATCCCTCGATCAGTCCTAGTGTTTAAATTGCTGGATTGTGCTAAGGTGTTTCATGATGGACAGGCTACTGTTTCTAACTGGTGTTCGGTTCTTGGAGAAGAAGAAGGAGATCTTGTTGGATCAGATATCTGCTGCCTTGAAAAAAATTCCTGGGGAAATCAATTTCCTCTGCCTTCATGGAACAAGTGAAACATTCTATGGTGACACAAGGAATAGACGACTCAATGATTGCCAGATTTCGAAAGGGTCGAAAGCAGGTGTCAATAGAATGGAAAGTTTAAAGACAAGCAGAATGAGGATGAAAGCACCTTTAGCAGATCTGGCTATTACAGCAGAAGACAGAATTGAACAGCAATAATAGGCAAATGAATCCCAACAACACCCAAGGAACAGTTAATAGGTGCTTCAGGCGTGACTCCAAGTATCATTACGTGGAGAACTGCCCAAAGCGAAGAGGCAGAGTCCTCGAAATGGTACATGACAAAGACAATTCTGAGGAACAGGACAAAGATAATGATGATGAATCCAAACAAATTATACCGGTCACAAAGAGTTTTAGTCCCATGATAAATGCGTCAGTGGCAGACACCTTTAACTGTACAATACTAGATAGTGCTTCAACAGTATGTGGAGCAGATTGGTTACAATGTTATCTTGATTCACTAAGTAGTGAGGATCGACATGAGGTTAAGGAATATAAAAAGTACTACTTGCTTTAGGTTTGGCGATGGCAACACATTGAGTCACAGAGACTTGCTATTCCATGTAAAATAGCTGGAGTAAGCCATTTTATCAGTACTGATGTAGTCTCTAGTGAGATACCTATGCTGTTGAGTAAAATTTCTATGAAAAAGGCACAAATGAAACTTGACAAGCATGATAAGGCAATTATTTTTGGAAAGTCAGTGGACTTGCAGTTCACCCAGTCAGGACATTATTGTAACCCCTTGGCAAAACCTGATTTTTCTCATCAGAGTGTTAGACAAGGATTAATGGCATCAGGTGGTAAGAATCAAGAGAGAAAGAAAACAAATTGTCTCAAAGTTTCAAAGACAATTTTCTCACCCTACTTGTCAAAGGTTAAAAATCCTGCTAAAAGATGTAGGTGTGGTTGATAAGGAGTATACGAGGCTAACAGAAGAGATTAGTGAGAAGTGTGAAATCTATAAAAAGGTACTGGAGGGCGCCACCACATCCTACTGTAAACCTGCCACTGGCACATGACTTTAATGAGTGGGATAAAGACAGAAATATTTTCATCCTACATTCCAATATGTTCTCGGTCCAACTAGGAAGGGGGCATTGCTGGATCTAGTGCTGGGGATGAGGTGGACCAAGTGTCTGTGGGGCAACACTTAGGTAAGAGTGATCATCGTTTCATAACGTTTAGATTAATAATGGAGAAGAGCAAAGAACAATTTAAAGTAGAACTTCTAAATTGGAAGAGGGCTAACTTCAATGGGATGAGAGGGGATCTAACCAGGATAAAGTGGAACTAAAGACTGACAGGAGAAATTCTAACATAACAATGAGTGAGCTTGAAGGCATCATGTACATTCCAACAAAGGTGAAATGTAAGGGAACCAAAACCAGGGCTCCTTGAATGACGAGGGAGATAGAGAACCAGGCCAAATACAGTAAGTTGAGAGGGGAGGTGAAGAGGAAAATAAGACTGGCAAAGAGAGAATATGAGACTAGAATGGCAGTTAACATAAAAGGGAACCAAAAAATCATGTAAATAGTAAGAGGCAGGGTGGGGCCTAGTAGGGTCATATATGCTTAGAGACGCAAGGCAAGGCTTGAATACTTAATGTGTGTTTTGTATTGGTGTTTACTAAGGAACAGGATGCTGATAAAATATCGGTAGAAGCAGAGATGGTAGAGGTAATGGATGGGGTGAAAATTGATAGGCAGGATGTACTGGAAAGGCTATGCTTAGAATAGACCAGTTGCCTGGTCCAAATGGCTTGCATTCCAGGTTGCTAAAGGAAGTGGGAGTGGAGATAGTGAAAGAGCTTGCCATAATCTTCCAATCTTCCCTAGATATGAGGAGGTGCCAGAGGATTGGAGAGTGGCACGTGACACCCTTATTCAAGAAAAGGTGCAAATACATTCCTAGTAACTACAAACCAACAGTTTATCAGTGGTGAGTGATGTTTTAGAAATAATAATCAGGTGAAAAAAATCAACAGGCACTTGCACAGGTTTGAGTTAATTAAGGAGAGCCAGCATGGATTTGTAAAAGGCAGATCATGCTTGAGTAATCTAACTGAGTTTTTTGATGACGTAACAGAGAAGGTTGGTGAAAGGAAAGCAGGGAATGCAATGGATCTTGTCTATATGGATTTTAAGAAAGTGTTTTAACCACAAACGCTAGTTAACAAAACAGTGTCAGCTTAGATAAAAAAAAAACTGGCTTAAGGACAGAAAACAGCGGGTTGTGATAAATGTTTGTTTTTCAGACTGGAGTTTGGTAAACAGTGGTGTTCCCCAAGGTTCAGTGCTAGGATCACTACTTTTTTGATTTATAAATGACTTGGATATTGGAATACAGAGTAAAATTTCAAAATTTGTCCACGATACCAAACTTGGAGGTGTGGTAGTCAAGATGATACCAATCAACTGCAACGGGACATCGATAGGCTAGCAGAATGGGCAGACAAGTGGCAGATGGAATTTAATAATGAGAAGTGTGAGGTGATTAATTTTAGCAGAAGGGATAGGGACAGGCAATATAGACTAAATGGCACAGTTCCAAAGAGTGTACAGGGACAGAAGGACCTGGGGTTCATGTACATAGACCTTTGAAGAGAGAGTAGTAAGCAAAGCATATGGGATCTTGGGTTACATGAACAGGTATTGTGTACAAAAGCAGGGAAGTTATGTTGAACCTTTATAAAGTGCTAGTTAGGCCACAACTAGAGTGTTGCACCCAGTTCCAGTCACCACACTTTAGGAAGGATGTGAGGGTCCTTGAGACGGTGTAGAGGAGATTTACCAGAATGGTTCCAGGGATGGGGGATTTTAGCTAAAAGGTTAGGTTGGAGAAGCTGGGGTTGTTCTCCCTGGAGCAAAGGAGATTTGATAGAGGTGTACACGATTATGACAGGCATTGATAAGGTAGACAAAGAAAAGCTGTTCCCATTAGCTGATGATGCAATGACTAGGGGGCACAGATTTAAGGTTTTGGGCAAGTGATGCAGGGGGGATGTGAGGAATAACTTTTTTATGCAGTGAGTGGTAATGACCTGGAACTCGCTGCCTACAAGGGTGGTGGAAGCGGAGACAATGAATGATTTCACAAGGAAATTGTATAGGCACTTGAGGGAAATAAACTTGCAGGGCTGCGGGGATAGAGCGGAGGAATGGGACTGAGTTGATTCCTCTACAGAGAGCTGGCATGGAATTGTTAGGCCAAATGGCCTCCTTCTGTGCCATTATGGCTTTGTTGACTTGGCAACCAGATTTAGACTCTCTACAATATAAACAGTAAGGACAAAAGGGGTATTCAAGACAAAATCTTGGAGAAATGGTTAGGGACCAGACTGTAACACCAGCAAAGTTTCTGACTGGCAAATTCCCCTCCACAATGACAAGTTCAGAGAGATGCAAAAAACAAGAACATCGTGGTCATGAAGTCCGCATCTGAAAGTCCTTTCAGCAATGGACTCTGTGAAAGGAATCATGCAGTGATCGATGAAATGCTGCATCAAATTTTAACTGATCAACCAGACTACAAATTGACAACTGCCCTGGCATGGACAGTTCATGCAAAGAATTCACTTCAGATGGTTGGAGACTATAGTCCAAATTAATTAGTCTATCAGCGAAATCGCAAATTACCTTCTGTGTTGTGCGATAGTCCTCTTGTTCTAGAAGGGACTACAGTTGGTTATATTTTTTTCTGCACATTTGAATGCTTTACATGTAGGGAGATGGGCTTTCATCGAGGCTGAGGTCTCAGAGAAAAATCGGAGAGCTCTGAGGCATCGTATCAGACCATCAGAGTTCAATTCAGGAGATTTAGTATACTATAAAAGAGTGGGTATCTGGAATGGTAAGGCTTTGTTAAGATAATAGGTAAGACAGTACTGATCAAACATGGCAATCAAACTGTTAAGGTTCATTCCTCACGATTAATCAGAATTAATTACAAAATCTCATGCTGAGCAGCTGATAGAAGTAAATGAGACACCTTGTACCTCAAATGTTTATGTTTTGTGATGAAGGTTCTGATGAACAGAACACAGTAGATCAAGGGCTGGATAGTAGTAATGTGAGTGATCATGACACACAGGACGGAGCTATCACATCCAAAGGCCAATTACCCAGAGTGGGTACTTGAGTGACATATATTCCAGAGGTTCTAGTGAATGGAGGGATGCAACAATTGTGGGATGTGCAGGAGAAGCTACTGGCAAGTTTAAATATTGGCTGAATGTACAGGATGATGGCCAAGAAGTGAGATCCATGGACTGGCAGAATGGGGTGAAAGAGTGGAGAGTGAGAGAGTGCAGTGCAAGTACTGATAGTGAGTCCGAAAGTGACTCGTGTCAGTAAACAATTATGAACTAGAAAAAGAGCCTCCCGTAGTGGAAGAGGGCGATCTTGCAGTAGTCATCCCGACATACATAAAAGTGCAAGCAGAGGCCGTACCTTAAATAGGTTAAGCAATGAAATAAAGGCCATAGAACAGTCTTGTAACAGAACTAAAAGCAGAAGTCCTCTTGAACATGAAGTTTTGGTGGTTGCCAATAAACTTGAGGATAAACCAATAAGAGAGGAAAAACAAAGAGGATTGGATAGTTTGAGAGAGTTTGGAGTTTATTTTCAGGTACTAGGTAAGGGAAACCATCTTTGTCACATAGGTGGATTTGTACTGAAGATGTCCTTACAGATGGGACTTACAAGGCTAAAGCAAGGTTAGTTGCGAGGTGTTTTGAAGAGTGACTGGGTGATACAGATGTTAGGGAGGATTCTCTCACTGATTCTCTGGGTAAGTAGTCTTGAAAATCTTTTTAGATCTTTTTTGGTCACACATTCATGGGAGTGTAGATCAATTGACATTAAAGGGAAGTGTTTCTGAAACCACCCAAAGAGGAGCAGACGCAGAAGAAAAACAGTGGAAACTAAACAAATGTGTCTACGGCCTGAATGATTCCTCCAGGGTGTGGTATTTTTCAATGAAATCTGTTTTGATGAAAATAGGTTGTGTCCAACTAAAAGCAGATCTTGCAATGCTTTATTGGTGTCGTAACAGAAATCTTTCTTTTAGGCATCTTCATTATGCATGTTGATTTCTTATGGGGTAGTACTGCGGCATTTGAAAAGTGTTATTAATAAAGATTAGAGTAGAATTTAAAATTGGGATCAAAGCAAAATACTGCAGATGCTGGAAATCTGAAATAAAAACAAGAAATGCTGGAAATACTCAGCAGGTCAGGCAGCATCTGTGGAGAAAGAAGCAGAGTTAACGTTTCAGGTCAGTGACCCTTCATCAGATTGGACGGGTCTGCCCGTTCCAGGATTGACTTCCTGTTTGTGTCCCGTGCTGTCATGGTCAGATCCACTGACGTCAAGCCGGTGTTCTTCTCCGACCACTGCCTCTTACTGGCTGACTGTCACTTACAGGACGACCAGCGGGTTGGCAGGGGGATATGGAAGCTCAATGCTACACTGCTAACCTCAGAGAACGCTGAGGAACTCAAAAGGGATTACAAAGGTTGGAGGACCGTGAAACCCCTCTTTGAGTCTCCAGTTCACTGGTGGGAAGCGATCAAGGAGAATATCAAGAGGTTCTTTATCTTCAAAGGTGTTCCGAGGGCGGGAGAGAGACAGAGGGAAATGTCCCGACTCCAGAAAAGTATGCAAAATCTGCTCCGGCTGCAGTCAATGGGGGTCGAAGTCAAGGAGGACCTCCAAGAGGTGAAGAGCCAGCAGGCCTCGCTCTTTGCCACGGAGGCCTCCAAGATCATTTTCCGGTCCAGAGTCCGCTCCATCGAGCAGGATGAGATGTACTCGTGTTACTTCTTCCAAAAGGTACACAGACAGAGCTCTGTTATCAGCAGCCTGAAAGAAGAGGATGGCTCGGTAACGTCTTTGCAGTCCGACACACTAAGGATCAGCAAATCCTTTTATGCTGGGCTGTATGACGTGAAGTCCACAGACAGCAGAGCCTCCCAGTCCTTCCTGTCATCTATCACAGAGGTCTCAGATGACAGCACGAGGGAGAGACTGGACAAGCTGCTAACTCTAGACGAGCTGAAAAAGGCCGTCAAGTTCCTCGAGACGAGTAAAACTCCCGGAAGCGATGGCTTACCGGTTGGGTTGTATTCGGCCCTGTGGGACTGGGTCGGCCCGGACCTGCTGGAAGTATACAAGAGTATGCTCCTGGCCGGCAGCATGTCAGAATCCATGAGGAAAGGCATCATCACCCTCATTTACAAGCGGAAGGGGGAGAGGGCAGAAGTCAGAAATTGGCGGCCCATCTCACTGCTTAATGCTGACTACAAGATTCTGTCAAAAGTCATAGCCAGTCGAGTCAAGTCTGCTCTGGAGTTGGTGATTCACCCTGATCAGACCTGTACTGTACCCGGCAGGAATATCTCCGATAGTCTCGCACTACTCAGCGATACGATCGCCTATGTACGGGACAGGAGGGTGGACACCTGCCTCATCAGCCTGGACCAGGAGAAGGCTTTTGACAGGATATTGCACACCTACATGATGGACGTGCTTTCCAAAATGGGGTTTGGGGAGGGAATCTTCAATTGGATCAAACTGCTCTACACAAAGATCAGTAGCGCAGTCTCAATCAATGGGTGGGAATCAAAGTTTCCCGATCCAATCTGGAGTCAGACAGGGCTGTCCTCTCTCCCCGGTCTTGTTTGTTTGCTATATTGGAACCCTTTGCTGAGTCTATTAGGAAGGATGCGAGCATAAGAGGGGTGACAATCCCAGGCAGCGGAGGCACTCAGGTGAAAACCGCCCTGTACATGGATGACGTCGCCGTCTTCTGCTCGGATCCGCTGTCCGTGCGCAGACTGATGAGCATCTGCGACCAGTTCGAACTGGCCTCGGGAGCCAATGTTAACCACAGCAAGAGCGAGGCCATGTTCTTTGGGAACTGGGCTGACCGATCCTTTGTCCCCTTCACAGTCAGGTCAGACTACCTGAAGGTGCTGGGGATATGGTTCGGAAGGGCCCGGGCGTGCACCAAAACCTGGAAGGAGCGAGTAGCCAGGGTACAACACAAGCTGAGCATGTGGGCGCAGCGATCTCTCTCCATTGTGGCTAAGAACCTGGTCATCAGGTGCGAGGCGCTCACGTTGTTGCTGTACGTGGTGCTGGTCTGGCCCATACCCCACTCCTGCGCTGTGGCGGTCACCCGAGCCATTTTCTGCTTCATCTGGGGATCCAAAATGGACCGGGTCCGGAGGGACACGATGTTCAAACCTCTGGATAAGGGCGGGAAAAATGTACCCAACGTCGCCCTCATCCTGATGACTACCTTCGTGTGCGGCTGCATCAAGCTGTGTGTAGACCTCCAGTACGCAAACTCCAAGTGTCACTACGTGCTGAGGTTCTATCTGTCCCCGGTGTTGCGAAGGATGGGCCTGGTCACATTGCCGCGGAACGCTCCATCCAGTTGGACCGTGCCGTACCACCTATCCTTCGTGGAGCAGTTTCTGCGGGAAAACACCTTTGACCACCAATCCATCAGGCAGTGGTCTGCACGGAATGTCCTCAAGGCCCTACGGGAAAAGGAGATGGTGGATCCTGTCGGATGGTTCCCCGAGCAGGCTGCCAAAGTCATTTGGCAGAATGCCGCATCACCAGAACTTTCAAACAAGCACCAAGATGTAGCTTGGCTGGTGGTGAGAAGAGCCCTCCCCGTCAGATCCTTCCTGCACACCTGGAGTCTCACACCCTCCGCACAATGCCCTCAAGGTGGCTGTTGTGGGGAAGAGACGGTTGCCCACCTCCTCCTGGAATGTGTCTTTGCAAAGTAGGTGTGGAAAGAGATGCAGTGGTTTTTGTCGAGGTTCATCCCAAGTAGCTCTGTAACGCAGGAGTCTGTGCTCTACGGGCTGTTCCCAGGGACGCACACCGAGATAAACATCAACTGCTGCTGGAGGACTATCAATTCGGTGAAAGACGCCCTTTGGTCTGCCCGAAACTTGCTGGTCTTCCAGCGCAAAGATTTGTCTATGACCGAATGTTGCAGACTGGCACATTCCAAGGTCCAGGACTACGTGCTGAGGGACGCACTAAAGCTTGGGGCAGCCGCAGCAAAGGCTCAATGGGGAAAGACCACTGTGTAAGGTCCCCCCACCAAGCTAGACTGAGGGGCTGGATCCATGGGAAACCCCTTGAAATGTATCCGGAAAATCTTTGTTTGCTGTAAAATGTATATGGCATGAAAAATGAAATGGAAGGGTGGTGAGGCAACTCACTCCTGTATTGAAGGAAACTGACCTCCTTTGCACTGTTTGTATTTTTTGACTTGGTGCTGTTTGGAACTGGTTTGTAATATTTTTTTTTTTTTAAAACAGATTTTTATGAATAAAGTCTATTTTGGAAATTAAAAAAATGGAATCCTTTCCTTTATTAGCCGAGGTATAGAATACAAGAGCAGGGAGGTTATGCTGGAACTGTATAAATCATTAGTTAGGCCACAACTTGAGTACTGAGTGCAGTTCTGGTCACCTCATTACAGAAAGGATGCAACTGCACTAGAGAGGGTACAGAGGAGATTTACGAGGATGTTGCCAGGACTGGAAAAATGCAGATATGAGGAAAGACTGGATAGGCTGGGGTTGTTCTCCTTGGAACAGAGGAGGCTGAGAGGAGATCTGATTGAGGTGTTCGAAATTGTGAGGGGTCTGGATAGAGTGGAGGTGAAGGGTCTATTCACCTTAGCAGAGAGGTCAGTCATTAGGGGGTATAGATTTAAAGTGATTGGTAGAAGGATTAGAGGGGAGATGAGGAAATGTTTTTTTCACCCAGAGGATGTTGGGGGTCTGGAACTCACTGCCTGAAAGAGTAGTTGAGGCAGAAACCCTCAACTCATTCAAAAGAAGTCTGGATATGCACCTCAAGTGCCATAATCTTCAGGGCTACAGACCAAATGCTGGAAGGTGGGATTAGAATGGGTGGAACGTTTTGAAGATGGCACAGACATGACGGGCCAAATGGCTGCTTGGCCTCTTTCTGTGCCGTAAATGTTCTATAATTCCATGACTGTCCAATTCCAAGTTTTGTCATTGTCACCATTGAATATATTTAAATGTCGACTCTGCACTTCGGCAATCCCTAGTAACCAAGGCCGGGGAGCAGTGCAGACTGAAGCCCAGTAAAGGGGTCGGGGACCAGAGCAAAGTAACCGAGGATAGCAAGCATTGAGTGCCGGGGGCTGGAGCAACACACTAGCACCTGTCCCCTATTCCTACCTGGGATCTATTTCCCTTCCTCACTAACTCTGCAAAGTAAATTCAAGGAACTTTTCAGCCTCCAAAATGTGAGTATTGCCAGCTGATCATAATAGGAACCTTGAGCACAAGCAGTCAGACATTCCTCATATGCCTGGTCGTGCCAGACACATGAAGCAACCCAAACATCCCACTTAACCCTGCACTTTATCAGGCCCTCAGGACATCCCAAATTGCTTCACAGCCAGTGTATTTTGTTTGATGTGCAAATCGGACAGCCAATTTGCACAAAGCAATGTCCCAAATAGCAAAAGAATGACCAGTTAATCTGCTTTTGGTGGTGTTGGTTGAGGAAGAAACATTGGCCAACACATCTTGAACTTCTTCCAGTGGTACGAGAGGATTGTTAATATCTACCTAAACAGGCAGATAGGGTCTTTGTTTAATGTCTCATCCAAAAGACAGCGGACAGTGCAGCTTTCCCTCAGGACTGAAGTGTCAGCCTAGATTTTGAGCTCAAATCCTAGAGTGGGGTTTGAACCCACAACCTACTGACTCAAAGCAATACTGTTACCGCTGAGCCAACTTAATCAATAAATTTGCAATCGATTTTTGTCTATTTGCTTGTCTACTGACCTACTTGCTCCTCATTGAAAGTTTTTTCTATTCATTTGATTCATCCACATTTAATCAATGGGATATCTGGTAATTTAACATATCCTCAGGTTGTGTTGAACAAGGACAAGCGCAAAGCATAAAGAGAGGGCAAGAGGAAGGTAAGGAGAACAGCAGTATAGGGGCAGGAAGCAGGGCATGGGGGATGTCCAGTCAACAGAGCTCAGGAGAGTGAGGAAACATATCAAAGCAGAGTTGGCAACACTAGATAGTGGAGCAAACTGAGAGGAGGGGGATAAGGAATACAGTGGGGGTCAGGGAGCAGAGGCCAATTAGAGTAGAACAATGGGAAAAGGGAGGAGGGTCCGAGTATTTGGCTGGTTATGGTTGGTACATTTTCCTACCTATCTCGCGAAAGGAACTGTTTATCTTAATTGGTTCAAATATCAGCATAGTTAATTTAGATGGGATAATGTGAGCCAACCGTACAATTGTGACATACATTTTTAAGGTGTGGACATTAGATGCAAAACTTTTAACTGTACAGATGTTATACTTTTTCTTAATTAGATTTAAATAATAAATGTATCTGCTATTCTGTGTTGCCACCAACCTGCTGCTTATTTTGGACTTACGACCCACAATCATAAAATTCAGTCCAAGATTGTCTGGCTTTCCAAGTTCAAACTGAAGGTTAAAGTTTGGTCTGATCATGGCATTGGAGTGACCAGGTTGAACTTTGATTGTCTTTTCCAAACTAACATCAGGATAAGTGGAGCCGCTAAGAGAAATGCTCCGCAAGTCAAGGAAGCAGGCACACTGCATTTATCACTTGCTGGTGGGTAAACAATGACTTACTTCAGCTGCTTTCATGATAGAGAGGTTGTCACTGTGACAAAACAACCATTCACATTTCAGATAAAGAATCAGCTGTGGAATTAAGTTCACAAGACATTTCAAAACAATGGTAGATGGTTCACAACACGACTATGTTACTTTAAAGTGGCTGGGCTTATGAGTCTATGCATAACCCAACTGCTCAACCTGCAACCTGTTAGGTACGAGTTAGTTGCTGATGGCAACCGGTCCATCAGGCAGTGGTCTGCACGGAATGTCCTCAAGGCCCTACGAAAAGGAGACGGTGGATCCTGTCGGATAGTTCCCCGAGCAGACCGTCAAAGTCATTTGGCGGGATGCCTCATCACCAGAACTTTCAAACAAGCACCAAGACGTAGCTTGGCTGGTGGTGAGAAGGGCCCTCCCCGTCAGATCCTTCATGCACACCCGAAGTCTCGCCCCCTCCGCACAGTGCCCCCGCGTTGGCTGTGGTGGGGAAGAGACGGTCGCCCACCTCCTCCTGGAATGTGTCTTTGCAAAGCAGGTGTGGAAAGAGATGCAGTGGTTTTTGTCGAGGTTCATCCCAAGCAGCTCTGTAACATAGGAGTCTGTGCTCTACGGGCTGTTCCCAGGGACGCACACCGAGACAAACATCAACTGCTGCTGGAGGACTATCAATTCGGTGAAAGACGCCCTTTGGTCTGCCCGAAACTTGCTGGTCTTCCAGCGCAAAGATTTGTCTATGACCGAATGTTGCAGACTGGCACATTCCAAGGTCCAGGACTACGTGCTGAGGGACGCACTAAAGCTTGGGGCAGCCGCAGCAAAGGCTCAATGGGGAAAGACCACAGTGTAAGGTCCCCCCACCAAGCTGAACTGAGGGGCTGGATCCATGGGAAACCCCTCGAACTGTATCGTTGATATTTTCATTTGCTGTAAATGTAAAACTGTAATTGGCATGACAATTGTGAAATGGAAGGGTTGTGAAGAAACTCATGATAGTATAGAAGGAAACTGATCTCCCTTGCAATGTTTGTATTTTTTGGTGCTGTTTGAAACTGTTTGGCAATGTAATTTTTGCAGATTTTTATGAATAAAGTATATTTTGGAAATAAAAAAAAAATTCTCAATGCCATCTGGTTGTCAGTTTCACTCATTAGAATTGTAAATTAGGACAGTCACAATGTAAGACAGTTTTACCATCATTCTCTGCTGGCCACAACAGACTTTAGATCTCACATTTCAATTTTTCAAACAAATATCTGAAGAGGCAAGTCTGCTGGAAACATCTCCAGCCACCAGATTCCACATATCACATACAGGACTGCAACAGAACCAGAACTTTTCAATAATGGCTTTTTGAAAAATAAAGGAACAAAATAAAACTGAGGAATGATCAGTCAGAGCACGAGTCCGGTGTGTTTCCCAAATGTAATGCTCTGCAATTTTACTCATGACCATTGCCAATGTGAAACATAATTTGCCTTGGATATTTTGAGAGTGGGAAAGGGTTCAACAGCCTGGAAATAGTAGTTTCATTTCAAGATCACAGGAAATTCCAAGTTCAGCTAAATCAGGACAAAACAGAACTCAACTAACACCTACCACAGACAACAAATCTTATGTTGTAAACCAAAAGCTAAAATGTAATCAGAACTACTTGTCTGACTAGCTGAGGCTATATACAGAATCAAGAAAAATGGAGAACCATAAAACTCACCTTCTTCAGTACTGCCAGGAATAGGGTAAACAACGTGTGAAGCATTTGACTTGTCCTCGGTAACAGTGCCCTGTTAGAAAGCACTTAAATAATTAACATACAGAGAGACAGACCCCAACAAATAACACAGAGTTTAATAAACAGAACACATGGGCACAGAGAGGGCAAAAACTCTCTTCTGTGAAATAAGGCCAGATATATTTAGGCAAGGACACAGCACACTGCTTCTCCACCAAGCAGCACTATGGAATGGTGAACCAAAGTTTACACCCAGGATTCTGGCCTGTGCATGTCATCATCAGGGTGATGAGCTGACCGAAAGAAGGGAAGAACAATCAGATGGCGTCACCATGGGTTTACACATTTACAAGAATAAAACAAATACCTCACCGATAGTTCTGTTCCTTTATTACTGCTGCATCAACATCCTGGAATTCCCTGGTGATGGTTCAAAGGAGGCCCAACACCATACCAGGGCAACCACGGATCATGTCACCTCTATCCAATTTTATAAACATGGAACTATGTAGAAGGTTAACCTTCTGATGACCTTTCTTTTCCAGATACAATGAGTTTCAATACAACTTTACTGACGGTAAGGCTCATGGAAAGCGTGTCTGGATTGGGTTGAGAAATAATAAAGGATGTTACCATATTGGGGATACACTGCAGATCACTTAACTGTGGGGAAGAAATCAATGGTGAGATTTGGAGACAACCTAGAGAGGTTTCCAACAGGAGTACAGTTGTAATAATCGGGGACTGTAATTATACTAACATAGGCTGGGATAAGGCAAACATTTGTGGTCAAGTGGGTGAGGGGCCTGAGAAGCATCTAGAACTGTTTCCTTAATCAGGATATAGCATTTCCAACAAGGAAGGATCCAGTGCGAGATGGGATTCTGAGTAACAGCAGGACAAGTAAGCAAGCTAAAAACTAGCAAAACCTAATGGGATCACATTATAAATAGATAAGTAAAGAGGAGTTAAAGGTGATACAAGAAAATATTTACTGTTGAAAAGCTAAGAATGTGCGTGCCCGCTCAAAATCAGTAATGTGTGATACAAGTTTATATCCTGTGAAGACTTGTGCTGTAATGTTCCAACCAGCTAATCCCAACACAACCCTCCAAACACAATCTTACCTGGTGCCTCTTAATGATGTCTTTCAGTTTACTCAGTAATTTGGGCTCAATATCAGAGTTTAGATAGATGTTGGGCCGAGACAAACAGTTGTTCTGCAAAAAAAAAAAGAGGCTGCCTCAAAATCAGGGACAAGCCATACATATACATCTCACTCCACACAGAAGACAATTCTATCTCATGCAATATTCACCTTACCTGAACCAATGTCTTTTCGATAGTCATAAACATTTCCACATTGCGGTCCATGCGGGAAGGGTTCTGAAAATCAAAGCGTCGCCTAAAAGCAAATTTTATAAAGTTTAATTGAATCTATCAGATGGATGCTACGAGTATATTTGGAGAAGTGATCTGTATGGCACCACTGCCAATACAGAGCAATCTGGTATGAGCTTGAGATGACCAGCTACATAAACCTACGTTAGTGGTAATGGTAGATGCCGAGAAGTGAGTCAGCTGTTCAGTTGTGAGGTGCAGAAAGGAATGTGGCAAAGATGTAAAAAAAAAATAGAAATGGGGAGGGGGAAGGAGAAACATTTGAAAAAACACCTGACAAGTCTGATAAAAAAAATTTTAAATGCAGCCGATCATGCATATTTTCACTCATCAAAGCGACAGATGTTCACGCTGGGAATAGAACACTTCCCCATTTCAGCAGCCAAGTGTCAGCAACATACACTCCCAGGGCAGGTACAGCACGGGGTTAGATACAGAGTAAAGCTCCCTTTACACTGTCCCCATCAAACACTCCCAGGACAGGTACAGCACAGGATTAGATAGAGTAAAACTCTCTCTACACTGTCCCCATCAAACACTCCCAGGACAGGTACAGCACAGGGTTAGATACAGAGTAAAACTCCCTCTACACTGTCCCCATCAAACACTCCCAGGACAGGTACAGCACAGGGTTAGATACAGAGTAAAACTCCCTCTACACTGTCCCCATCAAAGGGAGCCCTTCTAAAAAAAAAGAAAAAAAAAAACGGGGATTAGATACAGAGTAATGCTCCTTCTACACTGTCCCCATCAGACACTCCCACGGCAGGAACATCATGGGGTGGATACAGAGTGAATCTCACTCTACACTGTCCGAAACAGACAGAGACACACAGATAGGGTGACTGAGATGGAAAATAAGCATTAAAAAAAAGAAAAAAAAAACAGGGTTAGATACAGAGTAAAGCTCCCTCTACACTGTCTCCATCAAACACTCCCAGGACAGGTACAGCACAGATCCCTGGGACACTCCACTCAGTAAATCATCCAGCACTGATACTAGGGCACCAAACACAGACATAATTCTGCTAAGTAATACCCACTGATTCCTCTCTCCAAGTCAATTCTTTGTCTTCCTCTAAATTTTACCTGCAATACCCACTGGCGTGAGCTTTAGCCTTTCATGTGGAACTTCAAAGGTTTTCTGGATATTCAGGGATATTACATTATAGAGCTGTTCCTTTCACCTTTCCTCCACTTTTCTGATGTCTATTATTTTCTATCCTGAGATTATTTTTCTTGATGAGATAAGCATTACAAAAATGGAAGTGGGGTTGAATGCAAGTGGACTAAAACTACCTCAGCACCAGTGCATCTCAAACAAGAACCAATTCATGGGAGTGTATTAAAGGCAGTAATCTCAGTTTACAGGTCAGATAATAGCGATAAGATGGATGCTCTTTAAACATGCTCAGGCATCTGGCAATTTTGGAATTTTGAAACGTTCAGTTGATATGGTGATGCATACAGGAGGCCTGTGCTTTATTAGTGGAAGGTACATGCAGGCTGCAGTTCAGCAAATGTTGCAGGCAGTGAGACGTGCTTTGTATTAATAAAATAGATGGCCCAACACTTTTTCTTTTTAATTTGGGGAAATGTGCTGTGGAGACTACAGGTGGAATTTACTGATATTTCAATGATGTGGCTACCCCTTTGCTCTGTGCATATGACAATGCTGCTGTTATGATAGATTCATAGAAACGTACAGCATTCAGCCTATTGTGTCTGTGTTGGGTGACAAGCAGCCATCCAGCCTAATCCCACTTTCCAGCTCCTGGTCTGTAGCCTTGTAGGTTACGGCACTTCAAGTGCATATCCAAGTACTTTTTAAATGTTATCAGGGTTTCTGCCTCGACCACCATTCCTGGCAGTGAATTCCAGACACCCACCACCCTCTGGGTGAAAAATTTTTTCCTCATGTCCCCTCTAATCCTTCTACCAATCACCTTAAATCTGTGCCCCCTGGTAATTGACACATCTGCTAGGGGAAACAGGTCCTTCCTGTCTACTCTAGGCCCCTCATAATTTTGTACACCTCAATTAAGTCACCTCTCAGCCTCCTCTGTTCTAAAGAAAACAACCCTAGCCTATCCAATCTTTCCTCATAGCTACAACTTTCAAGCCCTGGCAACATTCTTGTAAATCTCCTCTGCACTCTCTCCAAAGCAATTATGTCCTTCCTGTAATGTGGTAACCAGAACTGTACGCAATACTCCAACAGTGGCTGAACCAGCGTTTTACACAGTTCCAGCATTACATCCTTGCTTTTGTATTCTATACCTCGGCCAATAAAGGAAAGCATTCCATATGCCTTCTTCACCACTCTATCTACCTGTCCTGCCACCTTCAGGGGCCTGTGGACATGTACTCCAAGGTCTCTCACTTCTTCTACCCTTCTCAATATCCTCCCGTTTATTGTGTATTCCCTTGCTTTATTTGCCCTCCCCAAATGCATTACCTCACACTTCTTCGGATTGAATTCCATTTGCCACTTTTCCGCCCACTCAACCAAACCATTGATATCATTCTGGAATCTACAGCCATCCTCTTTACTATCAACTACATGGCCAATTTTTGTGTCATCAGCAAATTTCCCAATCATGCCTCCCACATTTAAGTCCAAATCATTAATATATACCACAAACAGCAAGGGACCCAACACTGAGCCCTGTGGAACACCACTGGAAACAGCTTTCCATTCACAAAAACATCTGTCGACTACTACCCTTTGTTTCCTGGCACTGAGCCAATTTTGGATCCAATCTGCCAAATTCCCCTGTATCCCATGGCCGTTCATTTTACTGACCAGTCTGCCATGTGGGACCTTGTCAAATGCCTTACTAAAATCCATGTAGACCACATCCACTGCATTACCCTCATCAATCCTTCTTGTTACTTCCTCAAAAAATTCAATCAAGTTAGTAAGACATGACCTTCCCTTAACAAATCCATCCTGATCAGTCCATGCCTTTCTAAGTGCCAGTTTATCCTGTCCCTCAGAATTGATTCTAATAATTTACCCACCACCGAGGTCAAACTGACTGGCCTATAATTATTTGGCCTATCCCTTGCACCCTTTTTAAACAATGGTATAATGTTCGCAGACCTCCAATCCTCTGGCACCTCGCCCGTATCCAGTGAGGATTTGAAGATGATCCTCAGCACATCTGCTATTTCCTCCCTGGCTTCCTTTAACAACCTGGGAAGCAATCCATCTGGCCCTGGCGATTTATCCACCTTCAAGGATGTCAGACCCCTTTTTCACACTCCTCTTTTAATGTCTGCATCAGCCCTCTCCTTTGTGAAGACAGAGGCAAAAAACTCATTAAGAACCCTGCCCACATCATCTGCATCCACGTGTAAGTTCCCTTGTACAACTCTGATAGGCCCTACTCTTTCCTTAGTTATCCTCTTGCTCTTAATGTACTGATAAAACATCTTTGTGTTTTCCTTAATTTTACTTGCCATTATTTTTTCATGTCCTCTCTTTGCTTTTCTAATTTCCTTTTTTACTTCAACCCTGCACTTTCTATATTCCTCTAGGCTTCCTAAAGTATTAAGTTTTTTGTGATCATCATAAGCTTTCTTTTTCTGCTTTAACTTACCCTGTAAGCCTCTAGATAACCAGGGGGCTCTAGATTTGGCCATACCACCCTTTATCTTTGTGGGGACATGCCTACACTGTGCCTGCAGAATCTAGCTTTTGAATGCCTCCCGCTGGTTTGCCACTGATTTTCCTTCAAGTAGCTGTGTCCAGTCCACTTTCGCCAGTTCGCCTCTCAGTTTTGTAAAATTTGCCTTCCCCCGATTTAGAACTTTTACTCCTGTCTTATCTTTGTCCTTCTCCATGATTATGCTAAAACTAACTGTATTATGATCGCTATCTCCAAAATGGTCACCCACTGCTACTTCATCTACTCAATCTATCCAGCCATTTCTCATAACAAATTCTCCAGTCCAGGCAACATCCTCGTACATCTCCTCTGTACCCTCTCTAGTGCATTACACATCTTTCCTAAAGTGCGGTGACCAGAACTGTACACAGTACTCCAGCTGTGGCCTAACCAGTGTTTTATACAGTTCCAGAACAACCTCCCAGCTCTTATATTCTATGCCTCAGCTAATAAAGGCAAGTATCCTGTGTGCCTTCTTGACCACATTATCTACCTGTCCAGCCACCTTCAGCGATCTGTGAACATGCACTCTAAGGTCCCTCTGTTTCTCTACACTTCTCAGTATCCTACTATTTATTGTGCATTCCCCTGTCGTGTTAGCCTTCCCCAAATGCATTACCTCACGCTTCTCTGGATTGAACTCCATTTGCCACTGTTCCACCCACCTGACTAGTCCATTGATATCTTCCTGCAGTCTACAGCTTTTTTCTTCATTATCAACCACACGGCCAATTTTTGTCTCGTCTGCAAACTTTTTATTCACACCCCCTTTATTCATCTAAATCATTGATATGTACCACAAAAAGCAAGGGACCTAGTACTGAGCCCTATGGAACCCCACTGGAAACAGCCTTCCAGTCACAAAAACACCCATCGACCATTAACCTTTGCTTCCTGCCTCTGAGCCAATTTTGGATCCAACTTGTCACTTTGCTGTGATCCCATTCCTGACCAGTCTGTCATGTGGGACCTCATCAGAAGCTTTGTTAAAATCCACATAGACTACATCAAAGGCACTACCTTCATCGAACCTCCTTGTTACCTCCTCAAAAAATTCAATCATGTTAGTCAGACACGACCTTCTCTGAACAAATCTGTGCTTTCAGTGATGAATCCGTGTCTTTCTAAATGAAGATTTATCCTGTCCCTCAGAACACTTTCCAATAATGTTCCCATCACCGAGGTTAGGCTGACTGGCCTGTAATTACTCAGTCTATCCCTTTCTCCCTTTTTAAACAATGGTACAAAGTTAGCTTTCCTCCAGTCCTCTGGCACGACACCTGTAGCCAGAGAGGATTGGAAAATGATGGTCAGAGCCTCTACTATTACTTCTCTTGCTTTCCTTAATAGCCTAGGATACATTTCATTCGAGCCTGGGGATTTATGCACTTTCAAAGATGTTAAACCCCTGAATACTTGCTCTCTCACTTTGTTAATTTGATCTAATATATGAACATACGAATTAGCAGCAGGAGTAGGCCACTCGGCCCGTCGAGCCTGCTCCGCCATTCAATAAGTTCATGGCTGAACTGATTACTCCACATTTCCAACGACTCCTCCTCCCCGATTGCAACCTCTGTATCGTTCCCTTCTTTTGTGAAAACAGATGCAAAGTATTCATTAAGAACCATACCAACATCCTCCACCTCCACACACAGGTTACCCTTACAGCAGTACAGGGTGAGACTCAGCTTGCCAGTGAGATCTGGAGAAAAAGCCTGGCTGTCAAGCTTATTTAAAGTGCGACATTGCCAAAGAAAATCAGCTTACCATCCTTGGTCACTCTTGAATTTGTAAGCAGCAGCTAGAATATGGCATAGAGCTCCACCAGCTTTAAAGTCTAGAAAGCATTTCATCTGGAAAAGAGAGGCAGCATCTTAGTACTGGCACTGAATGGCAGTCTAATCCAGCTGAAGATATTGGTACTTGTCTCCAAAAGCTTCCTTAAAAACGTAATTAAGTTTCCAAGAGCTTCCAAGACACACAGCTTTTATGAAGCTTTACGTTTGCAGGAAGAGTATACTGGTACAGGAAGGAGCTGTTTTTGTGTAAATGTTGGAGCAATTTGTGTTCAAGTGGAGGCATTCAGTTGGTCTTGGGTGGGGGGTTGGTTCTAATTCTGCCTTTGCATAGCTTCAGACTGACTGACCTTACACTTTCACTCCTGGAAAGTGGTGTGGGTGCTGGCGGGGCACATAGTTTGAAGGATTAGGGATTTTTATTTCAGACTGCTGGGATGCTCCACTCACTCTGAACAGAATACTTGCAGTGGGTACAGTCAGCATCAACTTTTGCATCTGGAGATATTTCATTCAGCTGTGAGAAGAAAGGAGCATTAAAAAGTATCAAATCAGAAATTTCAGAAGGGGGGGTGGGAGACAGGAGTTAAAAGGCAACCTGTTTCCTAGCAGAAAATATACTGTTTCCCTCATTCGTTTTTCTTCTCTCAATCATTGTTTCATTCTTTTCTGTTTTCCCCCACCAGGGACAGCTCGATTATCTGGCGGGTAATGGAATTGGAAGATAATGGAGTGTCCCCAAATCTCCTGTCAACAGGTGTTTTAAATGAACTGTGCTAACATCCCATTTTATCAACTGAAACCTTTTCTTTCCTTAAACAAATTCTGGAAACAGTGACTCCCCGAAACCTTAAATATCTCCTGACCTGGATTACAGCCCAGGAGGCTAAAGAACATGTGCCAGTGCTAGCTCTTCACACAGAGCTGTCTACTCTTTAACCACTGATCCCAACATCCTTAAATATCCCACCCAGTCTACTTCCACTCTCCTCATTCCCACACCCTTTAATATTCCACCCAGTCTACTTCCACTCTCCTCACTCCCACACCCTTCAATATCCCACCCAGTCTACTTCCACTCTCCTCATTCCCACACCCTTTAATATCCCACCCAGTCCACTTCCACTCTCCTCATTCCCACACCCTTTAATATTCCACCCAGTCTACTTCCACTCTCCTCACTCCCCACACCCTTTAAAATACCACCCAGTCTACTTCCACTCTCCTCACTCCCACACCCTTCAATATCCCACCCAGTCTACTTCCACTCTCCTCACTCTCACACCCTTTAATATCCCACCCAGTCTACTTCCACTCTCCTCACTCCCACACCCTTTAATATTCCACCCAGTCTACTTCCACTCTCCTCACTCCCACACCCTTTAACATTCCACCCAGTCTACTTCCACTCTCCTCACTCCCACACCCTTTAATATCCCACCCAGTCTACTTCCACTCTCCTCACTCCCACACCCTTTAATATCCCACCCAGTCTACTTCCACTCTCCTCACTCCCACACCCTTTAATATCCCACCCAGTCTACTTCCACTCTCCTCACTCCCACACCCTTTAACATTCCACCCAGTCTACTTCCACTCTCCTCACTCTCACACCCTTTAATATCCCACCCAGTCTACTTCCACTCTCCTCACTCCCACACCCTTTAACATTCCACCCAGTCTACTTCCACTCTCCTCACTCTCACACCCTTTAATATCCCACCCAGTCTACTTCCACTCTCCTCACTCCCACACCCTTTAACATTCCACCCAGTCTACTTCCACTCTCCTCACTCCCACACCCTTTAATATTCCACCCAGTCTACTTCCACTCTCCTCACTCCCACACCCTTTAACATTCCACCCAGTCTACTTCCACTCTCCTCACTCCCACACCCTTTAACATTCCACCCAGTCTACTTTCACTCTCCTCACTCCCACACCCTTTAATATTCCACCCAGTCTACTTCCATCCTCCTCACTCCCCACACCCTTTAATATCCCACCCAGTCTACTTCCACTCTCCTCACTCCCACACCCTTTAACATTCCACCCAGTCAACTTCCACTCTCCTCACTCCCACACCCTTTAATATTCCACCCAGTCAACTTCCACTCTCCCCCTCACTCCCCACACCCTTTAACATTCCACCCAATCTACTTCCACTCTCCCTCTCACTCCCCACAACCTTTAATATCCCACCCAGTCTAATCCCACTCTCCCCCCTCACTCCCCACACCCTTTAATATTCCACCTAGTCTACTTGCACTCTCCTCACACCCCACACCCTTTAATATCCCACCCAGTCTAATCCCACTCTCCCTCTCACTCCCCACACCCTTTAATATCCCACCCAGTCTAATCTCACTCTCCACACCCTTTAATATCCCACCCAGTCTAATCCCACTCTCCACACCCTTTAATATCCCACCCAGTCTAATCCCACTCTTCCTCTCACTCTCCACACCCTTTAATATCCCACCCAGTCTAATCCCGCTCTCCCCCCTCACTCCCCAAGCCATTTAATATCCCACCCAGTCTAATTCCACTCTCCTCACTCCCCACATTCTTTAATGTTCCACCCAGTCTAATCCCACTCTCCCTCTCACTCCCCACACCCTTTAATATTCCACCCAGTCTACTTCCACTCTCCTCACTCCCACACCCTTTAATATCCCACCCAGTCTAATCCCACTCTCCGTCTCACTCCCCACACCCTTTAATATTCCACCCAGTCTACTTCCACTCTCCTCACTCCCCACACCCTTTAACATTCCACCCTGTCTAATTCCACTCTCCTCACTCCCACACCCTTTAATATTCATTAGAATTAGAACATTACAGCGCAGTACAGGCCCTTCGGCCCTCGATGTTGCGCCGACCTGTGAAACCATCTGACCTACACTATTCCATTTTCATCCATATGTCTATCCAATGACCACTTAAATGCCCTTAAAGTTGGCGAGTCTACAACTGTTGCAGGCAGGGCGTTCCACGCCCCTACTACTCTCTGAGTAAAGAAACTACCTCTAACATCTGTCCTATATCTATCACCCCTCAACTTAAAGCTATGTCCCCTCGTGTTTGCCATCACCATCCGAGGAAAAAGACTCTCACTATCCACCCTATCTAACCCTGTGATTATCTTATATGTCTCTATTAAGTCACCTCTCCTCCTCCTTCTCTCCAACGAAAACAACCTCAAGTCCCTCAGCCTTTCCTCATAAGACCTTCCCTCCATACCAGGCAACATCCTAGTAAATCTCCTCTGCACCCTTTCCAAAGCTTCCACATTCTTCCTATAATGCGGTGACCAGAACTGCACGCAATACTCCAGGTGCGGCCTCACCAGAGTTTTGTACAGCTGCAGCATGACCTCGTGGCTCCGAAACTCGATCCCCCTACTAATAAAAGCTAACACACCATATGCCTTCTTAACAGCCCTATTAACCTGGGTAGCAACCTTCAGGGATTTATGTACCTGGACACCAAGATCTCTCTGTTCATCTACACTACCAAGAATCTTCCCATTAGCCCAGTACTCTGCATTCCTGTTACTCCTTCCAAAGTGAATCACCTCACACTTTTCCGCATTAAACTCCATTTGCCATCTCTCAGCCCAGCTCTGCAGCCTATCTATGTCCCTCTGTACCCTACAACATCCTTCGGCACTATCCACAACTCCACCGACCTTAGTGTCATCCGCAAATTTACTAACCCACCCTTCTACACCCTCTTCCAGGTCACTTATAAAAATGACAAACAGCAGTGGCCCCAAAACAGATCCTTGCGGTACACCACTAGTAACTAAACTCCAGGATGAACATTTGCCATCAACCACCACCCTCTGTCTTCTTTCAGCTAGCCAATTTCTGATCCAAAGCTCTAAATCACCTTCAATCCCATACTTCCGTATTTTCTGCAATAGCCTACCGTGGGGAACCTTATCAAATGCCTTACTGAAATCCAGATACACCACATCCACTGCTTTACCCTCATCCACCTGTTTGGTCACCTTCTCGAAAAACTCAATAAGGTTTGTGAGGCACGACCTCCCCTTCACAAAACCGTGCCGACTATCGCTAATGAACTTATTCTTTTCAAGATGATTATAAATCCTGTCTCTTATAACCTTTTCCAACATTTTACCCACAACCGAAGTAAGGCTCACAGGTCTATAATTACCAGGGCTGTCTCTACTCCCCTTCTTGAACAAGGGGACAACATTTGCTATCCTCCAGTCTTCTGGCACTATTCCTGTCGACAATGATGACATAAAGATCAAGGACAAAGGCTCTGCAATCTCCTCCCTGGCTTCCCAGAGAATCCTAGGATAAATCCCATCTGGCCCAGGGGACTTATCTATTTTCACACTTTCCAAAATTGCTAACACCTCCTCCTTGTGAACCTCAATCCCATCTAGCCTAGTAGTCTGAATCTCAGTATTCTCCTCGACAACATTTTCTTTCTCCACTGTAAATACTGACGAAAAATATTCATTTAACGCTTCCCCTATCTCCTCTGATTCCACACACAACTTCCCACTACTATCCTTGATTGGCCCTAATCTAACTCTAGTCATTCTTTTATTCCTGATATACCTATAGAAAGCCTAAGGGTTTTCCTTGATCCTATCCGCCAATGACTTCTCGTGTCCTCTCCTTAGCTCTCCCTTTAGATCCTTCCTGGCTAGCTTGCAACTCTCAAGCGCCCTAACTGAGCCTTCACGTCTCATCCTAACATAAGCCTTCTTCTTCCTCTTAACAAGCGCTTCAACTTCTTTAGTAAACCACGGCTCCCTCGCTCGACAATTTCCTCCCTGCCTGACAGGTACATACTTATCAAGGACACGCAGTAGCTGCTCCTTGAATAAGCTCCACATTTCGATTGTGCCCATCCCCTGCAGTTTCCTTCCCCATCCTACGCATCCTAAATCTTGCCTAATCGCATCATAATTTCCTTTCCCCCAGCTATAATTCTTGCCCTGCGGTATATACCTGTCCCTGCCCATCGCTAAGGTAAACCTAACCGAATTGTGATCACTATCACCAAAGTGCTCACCTACATCTAAATCTAACACCTGGCCGGGTTCATTACCCAGTACCAAATCCAATGTGGCATCGCCCCTGGTTGGCCTGTCTACATACTGTGTCAGAAAACTCTCCTGCACACACTGGACAAAAACTGACCCATCTAAAGTACTCGAACTATAGTATTTCCAGTCAATATTTGGAAAGTTAAAGTCCCCCATAACAACTACCCTGTTACTCTCGCTCCTGTCGAGAATCATCTTCGCTATCCTTTCCTCTACATCTCTGGAACTATTCGGAGGTCTATAGAAGACTCCCAACAGGGTGACCTCTCCTCTCCTGTTTCTAACCTTGGCCCATACTACCTCAGTAGACGAGTCCTCAAACGTCCTTTCTGCCGCTGTAATACTCTCCTTGATTAACAATGCCACACCCCCCCCTCTTTTACCATCTTCTCTGTTCTTACTGAAACATCTAAATCCCAGAACCTGCAACATCCATTCCTGCCCCTGCTCTACCCATGTCTCCGAAATGGCCACTACATCGAGATCCCAGGTACCAACCCATGCTGCAAGCTCACCCACCTTATTCCGGATGCTCCTGGCGTTGAAGTAGACACACTTTAAACCAAGTTCTTGCTTGCCAGTGCCCTCTTGCGTCCTTGTAACCTTGTCCCTGACGTCACTACTCTCAACATCCTGTACACTGGAACTACAATTTAGGTTCCCATTCCCCTGCTGAATTAGTTTAAACCCCCCCGAAGAGCACTAGCAAATCTCCCCCCCCAGGATATTGGTACCCCTCTGGTTCAGGTGAAGACCATCCTGTTTGTAGAGGTCCCACCTACCCCAGAAAGAGCCCCAATTATCCAGGAAACCAAAACCCTCCCTCCTACACCATCCCTGCAGCCACGTGTTCAACTCCTCTCGCTCCCTATTCCTCGCTTCGCTATCACGTGGCACGGGCAACAACCCAGAGGTAACAACTCTGTTTGTTCTCGCTCTAAGCTTCCACCCTAGCTCCCTGAATTTCTGCCTTAAATCCCCATCTCTCTTCCTACCTATGTCGTTGATGCCTATGTGGACCACGACTTGGGGCTGCTCCCCCTCCCCCTTAAGGATCCCAAAAACACGATCCGAGACATCACGAACCCTGGCACCTGGGAGGCAACACACCAACCGTGAGTCTCTCTCGTTCCCACAGAACCTCCTATCTGTTCCCCTAACTATGGAGTCCCCAATGACTAATGCTCTGCTCCTCTTCCCCCTTCCCTTCTGAGCAACAGGGACAGACTCTGTGCCAGATACCTGTACCCCATTGCTTACCCCTGGTAAGTCGTCCCCCGCAACAGTATCCAAAACGGTATACCTGTTGTTGAGGGAAACGGCCACAGGGGATCCTTGCACTGCCTGCTGGTTCCCTCTCCTTCCCCTGACGGTAACCCATCTACCTACTTCTTTTACCTGAGGTGTGACTACCTCCCCATAACTCCTCTCAATAACCCCCTCTGCCTCCCGAATGATCCGAAGTTCATCCAGCACCAGCTCCAGTTCCCTAACGCGGTTCTCGAGGAGCTGGAGTTGGGTGCACTCACTCCACCCAGTCTACTTCCACTCTCCTCACTCCCCACACCCTTCAATATTCCACCCAGTCTACTTCCACTCTCCTCACTCCCCACACCCTTTAATATCCCACTCAGTCGAATCCCACTCTCCCCCCTCACTCCCACACCCTTTAATATTCCACCCAGTCTACTTCCACTCTCCTCACTCCCCACACCCTTCAATATTCCACCCAGTCTACTTCCACTCTCCTCACTCCCCACACCCTTCAATATTCCACCCAGTCTACTTCCACTCTCCTCACTCCCCACACCCTTCAATATTCCACCCAGTCTACTTCCACTCTCCTCACTCCCACACCCTTTAATATTCCACCCAGTCTAATTGCACTCTCCCCCCTCACTCTTTAATATCCCACCCAGTCTGATCCCACTCTCCCCCCTCACTCCCCATACCCTTTAATATCCCACCCAGTCTAATCCCACTCTCCCACTCACTCACAACACCCTTTAATATCCCACCCAGTCTAATTCCACTCTCCTCACTCCCACACCCTTTAATATTCCACCCAGTCTACTTCCACTCTCCTCACTCCCCACACCCTTCAATATTCCACCCAGTCTACTTCCACTCCCCACACCCTTCAATATTCCACCCAGTCTACTTCCACTCTCCTCACTCCCCACACCCTTCAATATTCCACCCAGTCTACTTCCACTCTCCTCACTCCGCACACCCTTTAATATTCCACCCAGTCTACTTCCACTCTCCTCACTCCCACACCCTTTAATATTCCACCCAGTCTACTTCCACTCTCCTCACTCCCACACCCTTTAATATTCCACCCAGTCTACTTCCACTCTCCTCACTCCCACACCCTTTAATATCCCACCCAGTCTAATTCCGCTCTCCTCACTCCCACACCCTTTAATATGCCACCCAGTCTAATCCCACTCTCCCCCCTCACTCCCCACACCCTTTAATATTCCACCCAGTCCTATCCCACTCTCCTCACTCCCCACACCCTTTAATCCATCCAGTCTAATCCCACTCTCCCCATACCCTTTAATATCCCACCTAGTCTAATCCCACTCTCCCCACACCCTTTAATATCCCACCTAGTCTAATCCCACTCTCACCATACCCTTTAATATCCCACCTAGTCTAATCCCACTCTCCCCACACCCTTTAATATCCCACCCAGTCTAATCCCACTCTCACCATACCCTTTAATATCCCACCTAGTCTAATCCCACTCTCCCCACACCCTTTAATATCCCACCTAGTCTAATCCCACTCTCACCATACCCTTTAATATCCCACCTAGTCTAATCCCACTCTCCCCACACCCTTTAATATCCCACCCAGTCTAATCCCACTCTCCCCCCTCACTCCCCATACCCTTTAATATTCCACCCAGTCCTATCCCACTCTCCTCACTCCCCACACCCTTTAATCCATTCAGTCTAATCCCACTCTCCCCATACCCTTTAATATCCTACCTAGTCTAATCCCACTCTCCCCACACCCTTTAATATCCCACCTAGTCTAATCCCACTCTCCCCATACCCTTTAATATCCCACCCAGTCTAATCCCACTCTCCCCCCTCACTCCCCATACCCTTTAATATCCTGCCCAGTCCTATCCCACTCTCCCCCTCACTCCCCATACCCTATAATATCCCACCCAGTCTAATCCCTCTCTCCTGCTCACTCCTCACACGCTGTAATATCTCACTATACTAATTCCACTCTCCGGCTTGCCTCACATACCTGACATTGTGGTGGAAGCAGAATCCATAATAGCTTTTTAAACAGCAGGGAAAAAATATTTGAAAAAAATCTGACGGGGACAGGGCAGAGTATTGGAATTAAGTTTGTCGCTCTTTTTGAGTGGTGGCAGACACGATGGACTGAAAGGCTTTCTTCTGTGCTGTAAAATCCAGTGTATTAACATTCTAATATCAAATCATTGATATATTCCTTCAGTAAATTTTCTGTATTACAACGATGGACAAATTGCATTATATTGAGGTTGGAACAGATCTCTGACAAATATCAGAACCTGCACTCTAGGTGCAAGGCAACAGTGAGCGATGCCAAATGAGATGTACTATTAGTTAGACTTCAATTGAGATGTCCTCCAACCTTGAACAAACATGTCACAGCATCATGGTGCTAAATTTGGTCATGATGTTCCATATAATTCCAGGGATCCTGGTCATTGCAAAAGTACTCAGCGTAAATGTGCCTTGCTTGATGTGGAAACATATAAGTGTATTGAGTTGGGAGGTTTAAATTATGAGGACAGGTTGCACTGACATAGGCTTATATTTTCTTGAATCTAGAAGATTAAGGGGCGATCTTGTTGGAAATGTTACGATGATTAGAGAATTTAATAAAGCAGATAAAGAGAAAGTATTTCCTCTGGTGGGAGGAACTTAAGAAGAAGGGAGTAAAACCTTAAAATTTGAGCTAGGCCATTCAGGATTGAAGGCAGGAAGCATTTCTTAACACAAAGTGTCGTGGAAATCTGAAACTCACTCCCCTAAAAAGCTGCTGCGGCTGGGGCTCAATTGGAGCGTTTAAAACTGAGATTCTTGTTGGGTAAGGGTATTAAGGGATACGGAACTAAGGTGGGTAGATGGAGTTAAGATACAGAAGATGACGTTTTGGTGGTTGCCAACAAACTTGAGCATAGACCAATAAAAGAGGTAAAAAAAAAAGGGAATTAGATGGTTTGAGGGTTCAAAGACAGAATCTATTTGGTCAGAGTTAAGGAAGAATAGAGGAGCTATTATGTTAAAAGCCGTCAAATAGTGGGAAGGAGATGGAAGAGCAAATTTGCAGGCAAGTTATAGAAAAATGCAGTAGTGTTAATAGGGGACTTCAATTATCTTAATATAGACTCAAATATTAACAGTGTAAAGGGGAAAGAGGAAGAGGAACTCCTGAAATGAGTTGTGGTACTTACTGGCAATTTGGTAAGTGGTGCATTGCTTACGTGTTTTCCAAACACCTCCTCCTGGAACTGCAGCAGTTGGACAACCAGACTGGAGAGAGACTTGTTAGTTGGTGGCTCTGCTTGGATGTACTGTAAGAAAATGGAGTGTTCACCATCAGACAACATTTCAGAAACACGTAAAATGGGAAAATGTCAGTACCACAGTTGTTCATATTTTAGGGTTAATTTTCTGAATCACCTGCCCAGTGCACAGCCTCGTCAACTGAGAGAATGTGTCAGGAAATTAAAGATGGTGCTACTGCCACCTCCACCTGTGGAGAGCCAGGCTCTATGCTGGAAAGGTGCATTCAAAAAAGTAGCTTTATGCTGTGTGCTTTTACAATTCTCTGTTTTTACATTAAATTCCATTCTTCTGAAATAAGCTGGTGTATGTTACCTGCAAAAGTTCTTCCCTACTAAAACATGTGCATTTGGCTGATATGCTTGTAACTTACAGGAAATTTTGAGCAATTTCACAAACAACGATCAGATCTGACATTCTTAAAGTCCTGACATAAGAACATAAAATTGTGTTCCTTGAAAGGGAGTTTCAGCAATTAGCAGCGATATTAGAGTGCAGGACCTTGAGGTACCTGTATAAGATGGATGGGTTGCATCTCAACAGGGCTGGGACCAATGTCCTTGCAGGGAGGCTAACTGGTTCTATGGGGAAGGAATTAAACTGATTTGGCACGGGGTGGGGGGGGGGGGGCGGGGGGCACCAGGATGAAATTTAGAGAGGAGATATAAGGGGCACAGAGGACTGGAGAGACAAACAACACCAGAGTTACAAATAGTTCAGAAATAGGAGGATCAGACAGGGGGCAAATGTGAAGCAGTCTAAGTTGGATTTGGAGTGCATGTATGTGATTTCACAGGGCACGGTAAATAAGGTTGGTGAGCTGCAGGCACAAGTCGCCACATGAGACTATGATATTGTGACTCAAAGAATGGGAGGATTGAGAACTTAATATTCCTGGCTACAAGGTATTCAGGAAAGATATAGGAGGAGAAAAAGGAGGAGGGGGTGGTGGCAGTATTGATCAAATAAACTGTTATAGCACCGGAGAGGGATAATGTAGTTGAGGGTTCAAAGACAGAATCTACTTTATCAGAATTAAGAAACAATAGAGGAGTTATTACACGACTGGGTGTATACCACAGACCACCGAATAGTGGGAAGGAGATACAAGAGCAAATCTGCAGGCAAATTACAAAAAGTTGCAAGAACTACGAAGTAGTGATAATAGGGGACTTCAATTATCTCAATATATAGACTGGAATAGTAACAGTGTAAAGGGCAAAGAGGAAGAGGAACTCCTGAAATGTGTACGAGAACTTTCTTGTTCAGTGCGTTTTCAGCCCAATGAGGAAGGAAGCAGTGCTGGATCCAGTTCGAGGGAATAAGTGGGGCAAGTGGAGTATGTTTCAGTGGGAGAGAATTTGGGGAACAGTGATCATAATATCATCAGCTTTAGAAAAGTTAGGAAAAGAACAAGGTCCAATCAAACATAAAAATACTTAACTGCAGGAGGGCTAACTTCAGTGAGTTGAAAAGGGATCTGGCCCAGGTGGATTGGAATCAAATATTCACAGGTAAAGTAGTAATTTTACCACAGCAGAAGGTGGAATTTGAATTTAATTAATAAATCTGGAATTAAAAGCTAGTCGAATGATGGCCATGAAACCATTGTCGATTGTTGTAAAAACCCATCTGGTTCACTGATGTCCTTTAGGGAAGGAAATCTGCTGTCCTTACCTGGTCTGGCCGACATGTGACTCCAGACCCACCTACATGCCCTCTGAAATGGCCTAGCAAGCCACTCAGTTGTACCTAACCGCTATGAAGCCAATAAAAAGGAATGAAACTGGACAGACCACCCGGAATCGACCTCGGCACCGGAACCGATAACGGCAAATCCCTGGGTATGTCCTGTCTCACCAGAGGTGGTGGCACAGTGGTATACAGTAGGGAGGGAGTTGCCCTGTGGGTCCTCAACATCGACTCCGGACCCCATAAAGTCTCATGGCATCAGGTCAAACATGGGCAAGGTAACCTCCTACTGATTACCACCTACCGCTCTCCCTCAGAAAATGAGTCAATACTCCTCCATGTTGAACACCACTTGGAGGAAGCACTGGGGGGGGGGGGGGGGCAAGGGCAAAAAAATGTACTCTGGGTGGGGGTCTTCAATGTCCATCACCAAGAGTGGCTCTGCAGCACCACTACTGATCGAGCTGGCCGAGTCCTAAAGGACATATCTGCTAGACTAGGTCTGCGGCAGGTGGTGGGGGAACCAACACGAGGGAAAAACATACTTGACCTTGTCCTCACCAATCTGCCTGCCGCAGATGCATCTGTCCATGACTGTATTGGTAGGAGTGACCACCACACAGTCCTTGTGGAGAAGAAGTCCCACCTTCACATTGAGGATACCGTCCATCGTGTTGTGTGGCACTATCACTGTGCTAAATGGGATAGATTTTGAACAGATCTAGCAATGCAAAACTGGGCATCCATGAGGCGCTGTGGGCCATCAGCAGCAGCAGAACTGTACTCAACCACAATCTGTAACCTCATGGCCCGGCATATCCCCCACTCTACCATTACCATCAAGCCAGGAGACCAACCATTGTTCAATAAAGAGTGTAGGAGGGCATGCCAGGAGCAGCACCAGGCATACCTCAAAATGAGGGGTCAACCTGGTGAAGCTACAACACAGGACTACTTGCATGCCAAACTGCAGATGCAGCATGCAATAGACAGAGCTAAGCAAACCCATAACCAACGGATCAGATCTAAGCTCTGCAGTCCTGCCACATCCAGCCGTGAATGGTGGTGGACAATTAAACAACTAACTGGAGGAGGAGGAGGTGGCTCCACAAATATCCCCATCCTCAATGATGGGGGAGCCCAGCACATCAGTGCAAAAGATAAGGCAGAAGCATTTGCAACAATCTTCAGCCAGAAGTGCCAAGTTGATGATCCATCTCGGCCCCCTCCTGAAGTCCCCAGCATCACAAATGCCAGTCTTCAGCCAATTCAATTCACTCCGCGTGACATCAAGAAACGACTGAAGGCACTGGATACTGCAAAGGCTATGGGCCCTGACAAGATTCCAGCAATAGTACTGAAGACCTGTGCTCCAGAACTTGCCGCACCCCTAGCCAAGCTGTTCCAGTATAGCTACAACACTGGCATCTACCCGGCAATGTGGAAAATTGCCCAGGTATGTCCTGTACACAAAAAGCAGGACAAGTCCAACCCGGCCAATTACCTCCCCATTAGTCTACTCTCAATCATCAGTAAAGTGATGGAAGGTGTCACCAACAGTGCCATCAAGCAGCACTTGCTTAGCAATAACCTGCTCAGTGACGCTCAGTTTGGGTTCCGACAGGGCCACTCAGCACCTGACCTCATTACAGCCTTGGTTCAAACATGGACAAAAGAGCTGAACTCCAGAGGTGAGGTGAGAGTGACTGCCCTTGACATCAAGGCAGCATTTGACAGAGTATGGCATCAAGGAGCCCTGGAAAAACTGGTGTCAATGGGAATCAGGGGGAAAACTCTCTGCTGGTTAGTCATACCTAGTGCAAAGGAAGATGGCTGTGGTTGTTGGAGGTCAATCATCTGAGCTCCAGGACATCACTGCAGGAGTTCCTCAGGGTAGTGTCCTAGGCCCAACCATCTTCAGCTGCTTCATCAATGACCTTCCTTCAATCATAAGGTCAGAAGTGGGGATGTTCGCTGATGATTGCACAATGTTCAGCACCATTCGCAACTCCTCAAATACTGAAGCAGTCTGTGTAGAAATGCAGCAAGACCTGGAAAATATCCAGGCTTGGGTTGATAAGTGGCAAATAACATTTGCGCCACACAAGTGCCAGGCAATGACCATCTCCAACAAGAGAGAATCTAACCGGCTCCCCTTGACATTCAATGGCATTACCATTGCCGAATCCCCCACTATCAACATCCTAGGGGCCACCATTGACCAGAAACTGAACTGGAGTAGCCATGTAAATACCGTGGCTGCAAGAGCAGGTCAGAGGCTAGGAATCCTGCGGTGATTAACTCACTTCCTGACTCCCCAAAGCCTGTCCACCATCTACAAGGCACAAGTCAGGAGTGTGATGGAATACTCTCCACTTGCCTGGATGGGTGCAGCTCCAACAACACTCAAGAAGCTCGACACCATCCAGGACAAAGCAACCCGCTTGATTGGCACCCCATCCACAAACATTCACTCCCTCCACCATCGACGCACAGTGGCAGCAGTGTGTACCATCTACAAGATGCACTGTAGCAATGCACCAAGGCTCCTTAGACAGCACCTTCCAAACCCGCGACCTCTACCACCTCGAAGGACAAGAGAAGCAGATGCATGGGAACATCACCACCTGCAACTTCCCGTCCAAGTCACACACCATCCTGACTTGGAACTACATTGCCGTTCCTTCACTGTCACTGGGTCAAAATCCTGGAACTCCCTTCCTAACAGCACTGTGGGTGTACCTACCCCAAATGGACTGCAGCGGTTCAAGAAGGCAGCTCACCACCACCTTCTCAAGGGCAATTAGGGATGGGCAATAAATGCTGGCATAGCCAGTGACGCCCATATCCCATGAATGATTAAAAACAAACTGAACAATGAGAGGCCTTCACGCCCTTTTATCAGCATTTATTTACAGATGTACATCACAAACATACAAGTCTGTGTCTATTTACAGAGGCTCAAGTGAAACCCCAGTTAATGGCCACCACCTGCATACAATTAAACACAATTAATATACAATTAACAGATTTCCTTCCCTCTCTTTCAATAAAAATTGCAGTCAATATGCACAACCAAAATTTCAAACCAAACTAAATCAAAAACCTCCATTTTCTGTACAAAGCATTACATTGCAAGACGCCCCTCTTCTAGCACCCCAAACAATTTCTTTGTACGTGCATTTCATTTTGTAAAACAATCCGACAGTTGCTGAGTTGCATCCACCCATTTAATTTGAGAGATTTCCTTTCTCTCCAGCATTTGTTCCAAGCCAGCAAGATAAATCTGTAACTTGTTCTCACGTCCACTTTTCGTATAGCGTACATTATCCCACAATGAACAATTATCTACATAACATTCAATGGGTATACTATCGTCAGTACCCTCATTGTACAGAATCTCACTTAAAATATCCACTGCCTCCACAAGAGCCAGTGTTTCAGCAACCAAAGTACTTTTAACAACATTTATTTTTTTTATTTTCTTCGCTTCCCAAGCTGAAGAACATTTTCCATTTTTGCCTACAAGAAATAGTATGAAACCAGCTGCTCTCAAATACACATCAGCAAGATCAGCACATGAAGCATTGCTAAAACTGAATGGTTTCATGTTCTTTAGGTTACCTAAGGATGGGAACTTAAGCACACATTTCTCCAGATTTAATATTTTTCATGTTTTATTTGCCCTTAAAAGATTCTCTAATTCAGGGTGTTTCATCGCAGTACTTAACTCCAACACATCAAAATAGCATCTGATCTAGTCTGAGTGCACAACCAGTTCAACTGATCAATCAAGCTTCGCAAATGCTCTGTCTCTTCTTTAAATATGACATTATCTTTCTGTGATGACCGAGCACGATTAACCAGGATGGGAGTAACATTCTACAAGTAGGATTGTTCATTGAAAGTTATTCCAAACCTACTCTGGCTTAATATCTAAACCAATGTATTTAAAAGTCTCACAAGCCTGACTCCCAATTTTAAATTCTACTCGAATCTTCTAACACACTTCTCAAATTCCGCAGTACACCAAATAGGAGATCATCAACATGCACCATGAAGATGCCTGAAAGTTATCCTTTGCTATACCAATAAAACACTATGGGATCTGTTTGTGGTTTAACGCAACCAATTTTCAGCAAAACAGATCTCACTGAAAAATACCACACCCTGGAAGCATCATTCAGGTCACAGATGCATTTGTTTAGTTTCCATAGTTTCCCTTCTACATCTGCTGCCTCTTTGGAAAGTTTCAGAAACACTTCTCTCTGAAAAGCATCACCCTGCAGAAATGCAGCTTTTATGTCATTTGATCTACACTTCCATGAATATGCGGACAAAAGAGCTAAAAAGATTTTCGAGGTTACTTTTCCAGGTGTGGGAGAATCCTCTCTAACATCTGTATCACCCAGTCGCTCTTCAAAATCCCTCGCAACTAACCTCGCTTTAGCCTTATATAGTCCCATCTGTAAGGACTTTTTCACTGCAAATGCACCTATATGACAAAGCTGGTTGCCCATTATCTGGTTCCTCTGAATAAACTCCAAACTCTCTCAAAGCATCTAATTCCCGTTGTTTTTCCTCTCTTATTAGTTTATCTACAGGTTTAGTGGCAACCACCAAAACTTCACAATCATGAGGACCTCTGCTGCTAGTTCTGTTCCGAGACTGATCTGTGACCTTTATTTCATTGTCTATTCTATTCAAGCTACGGTCTCTACTTGCACTTTTATGTCTGTCGGGACAACTACTGTGAGATCGCCCTCTTGCACTATTGCAGGCTCTTTCTCCAGGACATGATCGTTTTCTAACACAAGAATCACTTCTGGACCCACTATCAGTACTTGCTTTCTCACTCTCCACTCTTTCACCCCATTCTGCCAGTCCATGGATCTCGCTTCTTGGCCATCATCCTGAACATTCAACCAATATTTAAACTTGCCAGTAGCTTTTCCTGCACATCCCACAATTGTTGCATCCTTCCATTCACTAGATCCCTCTGGAATATATGTCACCCGAGTACCCACACTGGGTAATTAACCTTTGGATATGTTAGCTCCGTCCTGTTTGTCACAATCACTCACATCACTATCCAGTCCTTGATCTACCATATTCTGTTCGCCAGGACCTTCAGCATAAAACATATAAGCATTTGAGGTACAAGGTGTCTTGTTTACTTCTATCAGCTGCTCAGCATCTGAGATTTTGTAATTAATTTCGATTAATCGTGAGGAATGAAACTTAACAATTTGTTTGCCATGTTTGATAATGGATGTCTTACCATCACAAACTATTCCTTACCAGAGCCTTTCCATTCCCTATGATCCTCTCTTTTATAATACACCAAAACTCCTGAATTAATGCTGTCTCAGATGTCTTATACGATGCCTCAGATGTCTCTGAATTTTCTCTGAGTCCTCAGCCTTGATGAAAGCCTGTCTCCCTGCATGTAAAGCATTCAAATATACAGAAAAAAAATTGAACTAATTGTAGTATCTTCTAGAGCAGGAAGACAATCACACAGCACAGAAGGCAATTTGGGATTTAGTTCATAGACTAATTAATGGTGACTATATCCTCCAACCATCTGGAGTGAATTCTTTGTATGAACTGCCCATGCCAGAGCAGTTGTCAACTTGTAGTCTGGTTGATAAGCTAAAATTTGATGCAGCATTTCATCAATCACTACATGATTCCCTTCACAGAGTCCATTGCTGAAAAGACTTTCAGCTGTGGTCACATGTCTCTGAACTTGTCATTGACAAATTCCCCTCTATTAGCAGTCAGTAACTTCACTGGCATCCCAAGTCTGGTCCTTATCCATTTTTCCATGACTTTGTCTATAAATAACCCTTTTGCCTTTACTAAGTATTATTTTAGAAAGACTAAATCTGGTTGCCAGGTCTACAAAATGTAGAATGAAAATATTTGTTAGTGACCCATATCTTTAGATCCATGTCAATTACTTCATTATAGTCACGTGCCAATGGAAGGCTTACAATAGTATGTGGTGGCATCCTCCGATACTTTTTACAGATTTGACACTTCTCACTAATCTCTTCTATTAGCCTTATATACTATCATCAACCACATCATCCTTTAGCAGGATTTTCAACCTTAGACAAGAAGGGTGAGAACATTTTCTATGTAACTTGAAGACAATTTGCTTTTTTTCCCTCTCTGATGCCATTAATACTTATCAAACAAACACTTTGACGAGAAACATCAGATTTTGCTAAACAGATACAATAGTGTCCTGACTGGATGAACTGCAAATCCACTAACTTGCCAAAAAGAATTGCCTTATCATGCTCCAGATCGAGTTCCATTTGTGCATTTTACATAAAAGGTTTACTAAACAGCACAAGTATCTCAGTAAAGACTACATCAGTACTGATAAAATGGCTTACTCCAGCTATTTTACATGGAATTACAACTCCCTTTAGTGACCTCCATGTGTTGTCATCACCAAACCTAAACCGAGTAGTACTTTTATATTCCTTAACCTTGCGTTGATCCTCACTACTGAGTGAATCTAGGCAACATTTTAACCAATTTGTTCCACATACTGTTGAAGTTCAAGCACTATCTAGTACTGCAAGTTAGTGGAGTCCGCGACTAACACATTCATCAAAAAACTAAAACCCCTTGTGGCCAGTATAATTTATTCAGATTCATCATTATCTTTATCCTGTTCCTCAGAATTCTCTTCATTTTGAGGACCCTGCCTGTCCACTTTGGGCAGTTCACTGCACAATGATACTTCGAGTCATACCTGAAGCACTATTAACTGTTCCTTGGGTGGGGCTGGGATTAATTCACCTATTATTGCTGTTCCAATTCTCTCTTCTGCTGTAATAGCCAGATCTGTTAAATGGTGCTTTCACCCTAACTTTCCCCGTCTTTAACCCTTCTGTTGTACTGATGCCTGTGGCCAGTATCTGGAACCTTTCAAAATCTGGCCATCATCAAGTCCTCTATTTTTTTGTATGACCAGGAAATGTCTCATTTGTTCCACGAAGGCTGATGGAAATGACTGTTTCCCCAAGAATATTTTAAAGGCAGGAGATATCTTATCCAACAGGGTCTCCCTCTCTGAGAACCGAACACCAGTTAGAACCAGTAGCCTGCCCGCAATGAGACACCTTAGCACAATCCAGCAATTTAAACTCTAGGGCTGATCTATGGATCCCCAAATTGAATTTTGTCAATCTTTTATACAATCTGTTAAAGTCTATGATATATTCCTCCATGGAATGACCATCTGCTTTCCGAAATCTATCAAATTCTGACCATGCCTCATAAGCATTTAACAGATCATCCTTTTTGTAAATTTCATCCAAGAACTCTAATAGAGGGTCCAAACCTTTTTCACTATCCAACTGACGGGCACCATCTCACAAAATACTTCACTTCTGATTTAACTTCTTGTAGGAAACGACACTGCCAAGACCATACCTTGTTTCCTCTTTGGTAGGGACGTAACCCATGTCCACATATCCTCTTCATTCTTCCACTGGTCATATGGTTCAGACTCTGAGAACATCGGAGGGGCATCATGCCCCAACAATTTATACGTACTTTCTGCCATTTTTCACAATAGTTACTAGGATTGTGGTTTTCTGTCTGAAACTGTTTCCTTAGCTTCCAACCTTCACCTATAGGCAACCATCCTCTGCTGCCATGTTATAATCCAGAAAGCCAGCTGGTGAAGGATAGAACTGGAGCTAATCTTTAGACACTTTTATAAGCATTTATTTACAAGAGTTACACATAATTAGCATAAACCTCCTAACCCAACAACTACAGTTTCAGTCTGTGTCTATTTATAGGGGCACAAATGAATCCCCAGTTGATGCCCATCACCTGCACACAATTAAACACAAATAATATACAATTAACATGCTTGCTGTGAAATATAGCAGCTTAATGATTTGTAACCAGCCCAATTTTACCAAGCTCTTTTTGGTCCATCTTGAAAGACACAGATTATCCATTTCAGATCACAACGATGTCCTACTGTTATATTTCTGGGTTACACTATTGTATCATTAGATATTGGGCAGTCTAGGCACACCCCTAAACCTAAGATGCTCAGACCACATAAGGGCTGACAAGCACTGCCATACCCGAGAGAATATCCAAGGCAAAACTCTACACTTGTCACAGTGCACAGAGAAATTTAGAAAGGAAATGACTGACACAAAAGTGTGACAAAAACATCACAACACAAAGTGAGTTTTCACAGACAGGAAATGCACGCAGAAGTCAGACAATTAATATCTTATTGATAGATAGATACTTCCACTTCTCCCAACAATTTTGGTGTATTCATCCACATTAAATGTTGTTAGCCAACCATCTTACTTCCAGGAAGTCCCAACATGCGGGTGGCTTAATGATAGACTGGCACAAAACTTGGCTCTTAGGTAATTACTCAAGTTAGCCCAGCTTCCCAAAAACAAGATCTGTCTGACAGACTGGTAAGTTAGCAAAGTGTACATGGCCAGGTGAAAGTAACTGTAAATAAAGGGTTAATCCTGAAGCCTGCTGCTATTAGACTACTATTAATTTTATGTCACAGTAATGTCAACCTTTAGCTTTGGCCTGTTAAGCAGGGAAGTGAAAGTCTATTTAAAGTACCACTGGTCTGTTAGGCCAGGGTTCACCCTGCAGCAATGGTCAGTTTCAGGATGAAGTAATAAGAGGCCTAATTAAAGACATGCCATTGCACACTGATTCACAAGTTTCAGAGAACTTTATAATCATTTCATAACTGTGTGGGAAAACAGTTAGTTCTGCCAAGGAAAACATCTGGACATACATTACCCTTTTTAATTGGTACCAATGATACAGAAACAAAGACAGAATTATAATTAAAGGCTTCACTTGATAGAATAACAATTACATGGAGCAAGAGTGAAACCATCCAAAAGGTAACAAAGTAAGGGACATTTGCTAGTTTGACAGAAAAACAGCTCGATAATTAAGGAAAGCTAAAGTTATTGACTAGGGCTAAGTCGATTAAATTCTCCTTGTATGGAGTTATATTTTAACTTTTATATAATTAAGTCACGCCAAAATTGTGTGGATTATCATGTGGAGAGAGTGAGAGAAATGTGGCTGTTTGTAATGACTATTTGGATTCATGAAGGTCTAAGATATTGAGCTCAGAACCATGACATGGTCTGAATTCCCAACCAACCATCATGAGGTGTGGTTGTAAGTCTAGCCCCAACACTTTACAACAGGACCGTTGGTGCCGATGTGATTCGCTCACAATATGTGATGGCCAATGTAATCTAGAAACTATTAGCTCCAAGATAGTTATGGAAAAGGATAGGACTGGTCCTCAGGTTGAAGTCCTAAATTGGGGGAAGGCTAATTTCGATGGCATCAGACAGGACCTCTCAAAAGTTGATTGGGAGAGGCTGTTTACAGGTTAAGGGACATCTGGCAAGTGGGAGGCTTTTAAAAGAGAGATAGGAAGGAGTTCAGGGCCGGCATGTTCCTGTTAGATTGAAGGGCAAGGCTGGCAAGTTTAGGGGAGCTTGGTTGACGACGGATATTGAGGGTCTGGTCAGGACAAAGAAGGAGGCATATGTCAGGTATAGGCAGCTGGGATCAAGCGAGTCCCTCGAGGAGTATAACGGATGTAGAAGTACACTTAAGAAGGAAATTAGGAGGGCGAAAAGGGGCCATGAGATTTCCCTGGCAGATAAGATAAAGGAGAATCCTAAAAGATTCTATAAGTATATTAAGAGCAAAAGGGTAGCTCGGGCGAGAGTAGGTCCCCTTAAGGATCAGTTTGGTAATCTATGTGTGGAGCCCTGGGAAATGGGCGAGGTCTTCAATGAATACTTCTTGTCTGTATTTAATGTGGAGAAGGTCATGGAAGCTAGTGAGTTCAAGGGAAGGAACACCGATATCCTGGAGCATATCAACATTACAAAGGAGGAGGTGTTGGAGGTTTTGAAGCGCATAAGATGGATAAATCCCCAGGGCCTGACCAGGTGTACCCTAGGATGCTATGGGAAGCAAGGGAGGAGATTGCTGGGGCCCTGGCAGAGATTTTTGTATCATCGTTAGCCACGGGTGAGGTACTGGAAGACTGGAGGATAGCTAATGTTGTGCCTTTATTTAAGAAGGGCAGCAGGGATAAGCCAGGGAACTACAGGCCGGTGAGCCTTACATCAGTGGTGGGAAAGTTATTGGAAGGGATTCTGAGAGACAGGATTTATATGCATTTGGAAAGGCAAGGTCTGATTAGGGATAGTCAGCATGGCTTTGTGCATGGGAAATCATGTCTCACGAATTTGATTAAGTTTTTTGAGGAGGTGACCAAGAGGATTGACGAGGGCAGGGCGATGGACGTTGTCTACATGGACTTTAGCAAGGCCTTTGACAAGGTCCCGCATGTTAGGCTGGTCCGGAAGGTTCGAACACATGGGATCCAGTGTGAGCTAGCAAATTGGATACAAAATTGGCTTGGTGATAGGAGGCAGAGGGTGGTAGTGGAGGGTTGTTTTTCAGATTGGAGGCCGGTGACCAGTAGTGTGCCGCAGGGATCGGTGCTGGGCCCTCTGTTGTTTGTCATATATATTAATGACTTGGATGAGAATGTAGGGGGCATGATTAATAAGTTTGCAGATCACACCAAAATTGGTGGTATAGTGGACAGTGAAGAAGGTTGTTTAAGGTTACAACAGGATATAGATCAACTGGGAAAGTGGGCAAGGGATTGGCAAATGGAAATTAACGCAGACAAGTGCGAAGTGATGCATTTTGGGAAGGACATATACATGAATGGCAGGGCCCTGGGGAGTGTTGTTGAGCAGAGAAACCTTGGGGTGCAAGTACATAGTCCCCTGAAAGTGGCAACACAGGTAGACAGGGTGGTGAAGAAGGCGTATGGCATGCTTGCCTTCATCGGCCGAGGCATTGAGTACAAGAGTTGGGACGTCATGTTACATAACGTTGGTTAGGCCGCACTTGGAGTACTGTGTGCAGTTCTGGTCGCCGCACTACAGGAAAGATGTGATTAAGCTAGAGAGGGGGCAGAAAAGATTCACAAGGATGTTGCCTGGTTTGGAGGGCTTGAGTTATAAAGAGAGATTGGATAAGCTGGGTCTGTTTTCCCTGGAGCGAAGGAGGCTGAGAGGGGACATGATAGAGGTATATAAAATTATGAGAGGCATAGATAGGGTAGATAGCCAGAGCCCGTTTCCCATGGTAGGGGTGACTAAAACTAGAGGGCATAGATTTAAGGTGAGAGGGAGGAGGTTTAAAGGGGATCAAAGGGGTAAATTTTTCACACAAAGAATAGTGGGTATCTGGAATGAGCTGCCTGAGGAGGTGGTGGAGGCAGGAACAGTAGTGACATTTAAGAGGCATCTAGACAGGTACTTGAATGAGCAAGGCATAGAGGGATATGGAATTAATGCAGGCAGGTGGGATTAGTATAGATAGGCATTATGGTCGGCATGGACGTGGTGGGCCGAAGGGCCTGTTTCTAAGCTGTACGACTCTATGACTCGCAATCTATTTTCTGTTCCTCTCTGATAAAGCCACTGATGATGCATGCA